>NC_052357.1:34573872-34663534 GCF_009727055.1 Benincasa hispida
GGGGGGGTGGGGGCGGCTATAAGGAGGGTGAGAAGCCACGTTTGTGTGTTCGAAGTAGACCTCAAAAGACTGTTATGATTCCGGGTTAACATTGGTTTTTATTTGTGTTTGTGAGCTATATGTACGCCTCTTCAGTGTTAGTTGGGTGAGGGCTTGTTTACTTCAGCTATGTTCTCTATGATGGATCTCTCTCTCAAGAATGTAATCGACGACTGCATGGAAGTAGACCGAGGTCGGTGTCAACTCTGGTTCACCTTATGGTCTCGCTCGTGCTTCCTCCTGGCAGGTTGATCCTCTTGGTCTTTTATAGTGTATTTCATATGTTTTTCTTGTTGTACTTCCCGTTGTTCTTTGTTTTTTTTCCCTCTATGGCTCTCTCTAGTGGTCTGCGGGTTAGTTTCTTTTGTGTTGGTATTGTTCTGATCTTATTTTGTAGACTTTGGTTTTGGGTTTGTTACCCTATTTTTGTTTGTGCTTTGACACTTTGATGCCTTGATCTCGGGCTATGGGATCCCCCTTGTTGTTGTATAATAATATCACCTATTCTAAAAAAAAAAAAAAAAGGAGTTGGAGAGAAAAGGGAAGAAAATGAAACATTAAAAAAGGTTATTAAACCTTTTTTTAAGAAGGAAGAAATACACTTTTGGACCCTAAGATTTGAATTAGGTTACATTTGAGTCTTTAGGTTTTTAAACTCAACAATTTTATCCTTGAATTTACTTTTGGTGGTATTATTGGTCCCTTTATCAATTTTTTTTTTCTATTAATTCCTATCTGGAAGGAAGGCTGCATAACATCTATTTTTTATTGAAAAATATTTCCCTAATTTCTTTATTAGTAAATTATGAATATATATTATTTAGAGAAATTATTTTAAATGACAAAATTGTTGAAAATATTTATAAATAATAGCAAAATTTCACAGTCTATCTGTATCACGTAGTCTATCACAGTCTATTGCAAATACGGTGAAATGTTTTTACATTTGTAAATGTTTTGGGTCATTTTCCTATATTTGAAAACAATGCTATAATTTAATATATTTTTCTTCTTTTCTCTACTTTAAACCATCTCTCTTTCATGGTTACCAATACCACCAAGTGGCCGCTGCCATGGCATCAACCATAGGGTTGGTAAAATTTCCTACAGGTCCTCGCTCTGCCTCGGTTTGACCTGGGATGGGATCAAATCGGGGATCTTTTTAGAATCCCTAGACTGGGAATGGGGCAGGGACGAGGAAGGTATCTCCACCTCATCCCAACTAGATTTTTAAATATATCTATTAGGTATTTAAATTTTTACATCTAGTCTAGTTTTTAATTTAGTCATACCTAAGTCCAACTAAAGTGTTCAAACCCAAACGAAAGATGATTTTAGGGAAAAAAAAAAAAGGGTCCCCATGGAGAAATAAAAGAGGAAATGGGAAATCCCCACCCTGTCCCCGTCTTCAAAATGAGGGGGATGAAGGCAGGGATGGGGATAAATTCCCCCATTGGGGACGAGGATGGGGAACCCTCTCTACCCTGCCCCGGTCCGATTGTCAACCCTAATTGATTTTAATTTCTTTTTCTTTTCAGTTTCTTTCTTTCTTCATTGTTTAATTTCTTTTTTTCTTCATTGTTCAGTTTTCAGTTTTTGTAATTAAGAGAAAAAATCAATTACAAAGGTGAAATTAATTAAAAATTTATCAAAATGGGTATAATTGAAACTACTTAGAAAATTAGTTTTTTCTTTTTGTTTTTATCTTTTAGTGGAATACATATATTCAGAAAGCGCATCAATCTCAAGAATTGTGCCACCATTCAAAAAGTATTAAAATTGTAGTGAAAGTTTGACTTTGAGTTAAAACTTTAGGTTCCGTTTGGTAACCATTTGGGGCTATTTGGGCCCCAGATTGGACTTAGAAAAAAGGGGCTATAATAGCCCATTCCATGTTTGGGGTTCAAACTATTTTTAGTTGGAGCTCTAAATGTTATAACCCTAAGTAGCAAACAATATTCGTTGTTTCCCACCCTATCACAAGCTATAATGATTTCTTCTCCCCACCCCTCGATTTCTTTCAATCGTCTCTCTCTCATCACTCTCTTCCGCCTCTCTCATTCCCCGATTCCAATTCTGAGAGCTTCCTTATCTCCTTCATCTCTGTTGATTCCACATTTTAGATTAGGTTTGTCATTCCTTTTGTCTCTCTTGTCTCTGTCGATTCTTGGTATCTTTCTTTTCTCTCTCTTTTGATAGGGTATTTTAGAGGACCTTGATATCGTGCGTCTCTCTCATTTGGTAGGGTATTTTAGGGGACTTTGATATCATCTTCATCGGGGTTTTGTCCTCTCCTTTTCTCTTTAAAAGTCTGATTTTGGGTCGGTTTGATGAAACCTTAACTTTATTTCGTATAAACCTTCACAGACTTATAGATCTTTGTTTGGTACTTGAAATGCATGTTTTTCCCTAGATTTGAACCCATTTTGTCTGACTTCCTCTTTCTCCTTGTCGATCCAAATGCTTTCCTTCCTTCTTCTCCTTGTCGCTCTAAACGAAGGATCCCCTTATCGCTCCAAACGAAGGATCCTCTTTGTCGCTTCGTTCGATTTTCCATGGTGGAGGATGAAGGTTATCCTTTAGAGTTTTGTAGGGGTTGAAGGATGCAGACTGGAGTTTGGTAGGGGAGGAGGTAAAAGGTTTGTTTCTCTTCTTTCCTAGCCGATGATGAGGATCATGTATTTTTAAACTTATGTTCTTGTTGTGGGCTATGTTTTTGTTTGATTTCTAATGCACATTAGTGGTCTATGTATATCCATTGTAGGTCCTTGATTTTTAGTTCTATGCTTCATTTCTCATTACCATGAACTTTTGTGCATCTTTTGGTTTCTAATGCACACATTGTTGGTATTTGTATCTCCATTGTTGGTCTCTGTTGTTTTCTGATTTACCATTATTCATGATATATTTTGAAATTTGAATTTTAATGAATGAATTTCATATCTCTAAGGTTGGACCCTATTTCCATTCATTGGATTTTTTTAAATAGATTCAAATTGGTTAGTCAGTCTCCTATTTTTAGGCTTGTTTTCTATTGTACATTGATTGCTAATAGTACTTTCTAATGGAGTTGACAATCAACACACGGAAGCAATTAGAAACCTAAGCACTCTAACTACATCAATTTTAGTAGATTAGCATGCACATTCATGGTTTTTCCAGAATTTAGGGTTTATAGAAATTACCTTTGTAGATTCCACCAATTGCTCTAAAACTCTGCGAATTTCTTCTTGTAATCTTGAAGTAGACTACCACAAGATCTTCATCACTAAACTCTTGGCCTTAGATTGAGTGGTGGTACCCAAATTGAGATGGATTTGGGATGAACTTTGAGATTTGGAGAGAGTTTTAACATAAAACTGTTTTTCTTCAAAATTGAATTATGCACGAGAATTTTCACTGAAATTAAAACCACTATTTATTGATTTTGAACATGCAATTTAGTTTACAAGAAATTGACACTCAACTTTCCACTAAATTGATTGATTAGGTGTAACATTTTAGAAAAATCCACTAACATGTTATTTATTTTTAATTTAATTCATTTTTTTCACAAAAATCAAATTAAATTAAAAAATAATTAATACTGAATTTGAAATTATTCAAATTCAAGTTAATTTAAATAATAAATTAATAAAACACCTAATTCAAATATGAATCAATATTTATTAGATAATATTTAAATCAAATTTAAATATTTTAACTCTCCAATTATGCTTAATTCAATAATTAAATGTTATTTATATCATATATAATAATTCAAACCCTAATCCAAATTTGAACGTTTCAAATTCACTTAACACGGTATTTTAAGGTTTAATCCATTTACGAGCTAGTAGAGGAACCTAATGGACTTACAGATCATAAGTTCCAATAATTTGAGATTAACTGGCTAAACTCTTTTAACTGAATTAATCGATATACCTTAACTATTGAGATACTACATTGTAGCTCAGTAGTTACACTTTCCTCACTGTAGATATATTTTAACCATAATTAGTAAGTCGATCCTTCATAGGTCATTTGTATTTACAGTTGGGTCAAGATTACTGTTTTACCTCTATAATACATCTTACTCCTTAAGTTTCCACTGATCCACTAATGAAGAATTGGTTTATGGTCCTACCAATAAATCGAGCCCTTCTCAGTCATAGAGAGGGTGGGGCTCATTTGTTCAAGAGTAAGAGTCAGTATTTAAGGAAATAATTTATCTACTTTTTCTGAAGTCGGGTAGGAGTGAATTCTATTTTGCAAGACTATGTCCCCAGCTATCTACCCAGTTTTACCCCTAAAATGGGAGGCTCTGAATGGTGATGATGAGCCACTCTCACCTATGTATTAAAGGATAATCTTGAATAAACAAAAGCTCATAATTAGCTCAGGATTAAGATCGAGTTTACATTAGGTCATCGAATTGAAATAGTCAGTTTTAACAGTAAAAGGCATTATAAAGAAAAGTGACTATTTTGTGGTCCGGTCTTATGCAAACATATTTTGCATAGGATACCACCACTCGCATGTCTCCACATGAACAATTTTGAGATCACATTGTTTGTATCAAAATATAAAGCAGACCATATCCATAGTGTCCCCAGGATAAGGTACCCAACCTTATCCATATATTTATAGACCGTTTTGGTTATATACTCAAGTTTGATCATCTTTTATGTATCTACATAAAGTTTAAGTATTCATGTTATAGCCATGAGTTTGCTAGTTTATGAGATTTAGAAAACTATAAATGCAATTTACATACTCAATAACAATTTTATTGAATAAATCTCATTAATAACTTTATTGTAAATAGAATATGTTTAAAGTTTACAAACTTCGAGGTTAAGACATATAACCCAACACTTTCTTTATTGGATAGGTTTATTTCAAAATCATTGACTTATTAGTCTATGTATGTCCATTGTAGTTTTCAGTTCATGTGCTTCATTTCATATTACCATAAACTTTGTGCATGTTTTCGTTTGTAATGCACATTGTTGGTATTTGTATCTCCATTGTGAATGAACCTTAATGATAGGATCCTTGAGCGGAAGCAGAATTGCTCAAAATTTCCAATTTTATAGAATTGAAATTTTATATAAAAGCGAAAAAATTATGCATTTACAGAGAATATACAATAGCATGCTTTAAGAAGAGGAGAAGAAAAGGTCCAGAAGGACCAACCCTTGAAGATCTCAAAAAATCATGTTAAAACCCCTTTTGTTTGTAAATCACGAACGACAACCAAAATGGCCAATTGGGACAGCACCAATTGGAGACCTTAGAATTTTCCGATGAGAATCCAAGAGGTGTGGGCATCTGGTAGTTGGGTGAGGGAAGGGAAGAAAGATTTTTCGGAAGAAGTGAGGGAGTAGGGAGTAGGAAACTTTCTATTCCACTTACAACTCACTAGAACTATTCTCTGATACTTTTCAGGAAAGACAATGGTTTGGATGATGAGAGCATTTTCCCACTCTCACATTTGAGGAGAGAAAAGGTAGGGGAGGCTCCCTCCCAATATATATATATATTTTAATTAATAAAACATTTAATAATTATTATATAATAACTAACTTATCATACATTAAACATTAAACGATATGTTATACCAAATAACCTATAGTTTCTTTTCTCTCACAAATGACATTAAATATAAATCACATTTATATTAAATTTAATAATATGAATCCAATTCACATAATTAATATTTGAATCATATTCAAATATTTACTTCCTCTCAAATAATTTTTATATTATAATGTATCAAATACATTATAACATTTATATCATATATAATTAATTCCCTCAATTAATTTGAACAATTCAAATTAATCCAAAACACTGATTCTCATTTAGTCCTATCGAGCTACCGAGGAGACCACATGGACCTGTAGCTTGAAGCTCCAACGATACGTGAATTGATTAAACTCTTTAATTAAATTATTCATCATCCGTTAACTATCGGGCGCTCCACTAAAGACTGACGGTTGTACTCTTCGCACTACATATATATTTATGTATCCATTGGATATAAGCAATCAACAATACAATGACCCTTCACAAATTGCTCGTAAGTACAACTGAGCCAAAATTACCATATTGCCCCTATAGTTACATCTAACTCTTTAAGAACCACTGATTCCTCTAATGAACAATAAATCATAGTCCAACTATGATTAAACCCCTCTCGGGCCAGGAGAGGGTGTGACACCACATTATTCAAGCCCCGGAATCAACCTTTATGGGAGCAACTTATCTACTTGTTCCGATATAGGGGAGGGAATGAATTCCTTCTTATGTAGCTATGTTCGCAGCTCCCCAATCAGATGAATCCCCGAAATGGTAAGCTTGTTGAGTCGGCGATCTGGTCACTCTCACATATACAAATCAAAGGACCGCCCTCATAGGTTGGAGTTCACAACTCACTTAGGATTCAGGCCATATTACTTATGGTCATCCTGGTGAAATGTAAGTCTATATTATGAACGACATTATATAATGAGACTAAATATTTCGTGGTCTGGTCTTATCAAACTTCTTTGTACAGAATATCCTCACTCACATGTCTCCACATAAATGATCAAGATCAGATCATTTGTAGCACTTTACAACAATTGTAACACCTACAAAGCGGGTCATACTCGTAGTGTCACCAGGATAAGGTATCCAATCTTATCCATCTACTACAGACCATTTAGGTTATCACTTAAAACGTAATCCACCCATATGTCTCTACATATATGTTTAAGCTACAAGATAACTTGAGATGTTAGTTTATTGGTTTGTGGTTAATGCAACTAATTTGGAAATAAAACATCAAATATTTTATTATAGAAATGTCTGTATAATACAAACTATAGGACCTTACGAGATTTAGGGCATCAACCCCAACACATTGTTGGTCTCTGATTTTCAATTCATCTCCTTCAGTGCACAATGCCTTGAATGAAATGACATCTTTTGGTTTTAGTGATTTTTGTATCTACGTTGTTGTTTTCTGATTTACCGTTATTCATGATATATTTGAAATTTGAATTTCAATGAATAAAATTCATATATCTGTGGTTGGATCCTATTCCCATTCATTGGTTTCTTTAACATAAATTCACTGGTTGGTCAATATCCTGTTTTTAGGCCTGTTTTTTTCATTGTACATTGATTGATAATAGTACTTTGGTACTGTTTATTTGGTTGATTGGATTTCCATATCCTCTATTTTTAGGATCATTGACATTAGTTGTTGGTACTCTTTATTAGGTAGGTTTATTTTAAAATCATTGACTTTATTTGCTTATTCTCAAATGGTCCTCTTTGTGTTCTTTATATATGGGTATCATTTCCCTTCAACTTTAAGGACCTCCCCATTCCATCTACTTCCTAAATGCAATTGGTATGTCATTTCCTTCTTCCTCCATTATTTTCTTATCACATGTCTTCACTCCTCCCTTTATTGGTTTTAGTTTTGTATAATACTAATGTTTTCCTTTATACCTTGTTTTAAGGTTGAACTTGTTAGAAGACAATTGTGTCCATTTTGTTTGCCCACTCTCTCTTACTAAGGCTAAACTTTCTTTCTCTCTTTTGCTTTAAGTAAATCTTTTGAAAGATGGTTACAGATTTTTCATTTTTATTTGTTTTTTTTATAGCTGCTAATATTTACTTTCGTGTGCTTTTGTCAAGGTGAATAACTAGCATACAACTTCAGTGGCTTGAGGCTTGTTAATGTGCGAGAATACATTTCTACAGATTTGTTTATATGATAAAATAGAAAACATATTTGTATTGATGGACTTACCCATGGACACACATATTATTTATTTTTTGTTCATGATTACATCATGTGGATTCACATTTTTACTTATGATTTTTCCTTCTGTTTTGTGTTCATACTTACATCTTGTTATCAATATCATGATATTCATTCATATTTCATACCTCAAGAATCACATTGAAGCCAATTATCCCCAATTTAAAATTAATACGATGATTTCTAAAAAATAACAATTTTATAAAAAAATTTCAGAGTTATTAACAAAAACACATTACCATATTTTCACTTTTATAACAAAATTTCAGAGTTAGTAACAAAAACATATTACCATAGTTATCGTAGCTTGAGGGTTCTTCCTCATTTTATGGCTATAAAGGGAAAATCGTTTTAAAACAAAGATCAAAATATAGAACATTTTTATAGATTTGTTTCATAATAAAATAGAAAATGTATTTTTAATGATGGATATATTTGTGGACACACATATTTTTTGTTTTATACATCATTTAAAGAGAATAGAAAATGCCATTATTGTACATCCTTTCTAATTGCTAGTAAAACAAAACTCCAAACTTAAAACAAGTAATTCTTAAACACATTTCGATGATCATCCAATTTATTACAAAAAGAGAATAGAAAATATCACGAACAAGTCCAAATCCCCAACTATACAAAGTCCATATCCAATTTATTATAGTATAATTATAAACATGACGTAATCATCATGTGACCTATAACTTACATTTCAGGAACAAGTCCAAATCCCCAACTATATAATAGATCCATAGGAACTAGTTAGCATACTGACAGTATTCACAACCTCCCAACATCAGTTACTTTTAATGCTAGAGTTGTTACTGAATGACCATAAGAGGATAGAAAGCCCATCACACGATAGTAGACATCGTATTAGACAGTTAACATACTTTCAACTAATTCATGAGTCCGATTTATGTTGTCGTTAAAGTACAAGAATAAATAGAAGATGTTTTGCCATTCTATTATAATTTACTTAAGACGGTTGGCAGATTAGTTGGAACTGAAGTTGTAGATGTAGAGGAGATGGTGCCATGTTTTTGCACATCTTAGCCCATGATTTTAAGAACCGAATTGTTGGAAGAGAATTTGTAAGGTCTGTTGAGACAGTTTCTAAGCATTTCAACTCTGTTGTATTAGCAGTGTTATAGATTACACAGAGTGTTGTTGAAAAAAACTTGTGTCAATCACAAACTCATATACGGATCAGAGATGAAATGGTTTGAGGTACAATTCAACAAAACCAATGTTAGTTTGGTGTGACATTTTTGTTAGGTGTATGTACGTACATGAATATTCCATACTTTGTTTTATCACAAAGTTGTCTGGGTTCATTAGATGGTATGTACATCAAGGTAAATGTCAATGCCACTCATTGCCAAGGTATACGATGATGAAGGGTGAAATTGCAAGAAATATACTAAGTGTTTATGATACAAATAGTGACTTTGTATTTGTTTTATCAGGATGGGAAGGATTCGCAGCTGATTCTCAAATTCTTAGAGATACAATATCACAATCTAATGGACCGAAGGTTTCAAAGGGTAACTGGTTACTCATACTATCTCATCCTACTCATCATTGTATTACTAGGATAAGGTTTGAAATGGTTGGATGTTGAATAGAGTATTATTATCTATGTGATGTCAGGTATCCAAATACGGAGAGTTTCGTGGCGTCATATAGGGGTGAAAGATATCATCTTTCAAAGTGGCGTGGAGGAGGTAATGCACCAAAAACTCCACAAGAATTCTTTAACATGAAGCATTCCTCTGCATGGAATGTCATTGAGAGAGCGTTTGCATTGTTGCACGGTAGATGGGCAATTTTACGAAAACAATCATACTATCCAGTGCAAATCCAATGTCAAACCATCAGTGAACTGGTCAAGGATTTGGATGAGGTTGACTCCAACTTTGCTACAACTGGGGGCGATGAGATCAATTACATTGAGAGTTCAATGAATGGACCCACTGGAGGGATGTATTGGCGAAATAGATGTTTTCTAAATGGGAGTTACGTAATGATTAATACCTTTATGTTTCTTTAATCGATTAGAACACTTATTTTTATTTGTCGTGTGTTATAAAAATGACTTGATTTGGATTTCTCTTACTATCATTATGTTTACTATATTTTGTACTTCACTTCATTCATTATTTATTTAACTATAAACTAGAAATAGAATGAGAGTTGGAGAGAAAAAAGATTAGAGAACCTATGTTTTGAAAAAGTCCGTCAAATTTTATTGTCACATAATTTAAGGTCATCTATACAAAAATCCAAATAAGAATAGTCCTTTTTAGAGCAGTGATTGTTCCACTGAACGGATGCTATTCCACTTCGGCAAATACTCTCCTTGAGAATGCAGATTTCATTTTCATTCCTCAATCCCCCCTTTCATTTTCCTTGAAGCGAGGAGGGCCTATAAGCAATATAAAATTTTAAGCACGTAGATTGAAATGTATTTTAATGATCACAATCAAAATATAAAATTTTATTGTACAATGACACTTGAAAACTTTTATTACACCACACAATCACAATTCTTGACTTTACAGAACAATCTGTCCATCTCCCATTTAGTTCTCTAACCTTAAGCTTTACAACAATTATAATACATGATAAATTTTACAACAATTATAATACATGATGCTCTCACTGTAGTTTTTTCATCCCATGAACAAATCCTCATTCTTCACAAGATTCAGCAAAAATGTATTTTTGCAAATTGAATTGAGAACCCACCCAATCCAAGGTTCAAGAGCAACCAAAACATCTTCTAATAAACAAAAGACTCGACTTTTGAGGTTCAGGCTCTGGCTCAATTTTCCTACTAGAAAGTTGCCTGAAGAACGCTCTCACTGCTCCTTCGACCCCATCCTCATTCTCGAGAGCCTTTCCAAGCTCGACAGCCTGCTGTTTTACCTGTCATGTCACTCTCTTAATAATGTTATGCTAGAATCAACCAAATGTATCACATGTTCTTTTCAATCCAGTACAAGATTTTCCAAACATCCATGACACTGTTACAACGATTCTAAACGGTGTAAAAAGAATATTTCAATGAGATGGCTAACTATACCAGGACCCAATTGGCAGAATGATTAAGTATAAGAACGAAAAATATAATTTAATAAATCATATGATATTGAAATTGACTAATGTAATTATTCTATCAAACTATTCTTGATATACTGTTCCAAACAAGAAAAAACTGAAGAAATCAAACTCAATTAAAACAATCAGATCAAACTGGACTAAATGGATCAAATTAGAATCGTTGCTTTATAAAAAAATGGAGAGTAGTCAATAGTTGAAGACAATACCGAAAAGGGAATCTCAATTTTTACCTTGGGATCAAGCATATAGTTTATAGCATTCACCAATCTTGGAAGTGAGAACTCATCAACCGGGATGGGTGGAGGGCCAACTCCTCTGGCATGTACTCGTTCCCCCCAGAAAGGTTGGTCACCAAAGAAAGGAACAACTGTAGTAGGGCACTGTGGAATTCAATGAAATCAGAACCAAATCAAGTAATACTAAGACAGAAAAACGTATCGGATAATGAAGTTAGTACCGCAGCTTTTAGACCAGCAGCTGTTGTTCCTGCACCACCGTGATGCACCTGAGTACAAAGCAGCAATCAAGTAAAAGTAAAAACACGTACAATCATGTGAAAGTGGTTGCTTCTGCTTCAATCTTGTTAATATAAAGGGGATTGAGTCCGACTTGATTCCTACATATATCCGCTCCTGGCTCTACCCTAGAAAGTTCTTGAGGCTTAGGACTACGAGTTGTCATGATTCAATTTGCTTCTTCAGTATAGTTCCTTTTTCCATATGATTTTTCTATCTTCTCCCTAATATTTTGTTGCTTGTTGAAATAATTTGATCCTTTGTTGTTGCACGTAAAATTAAAAACATGAAAGGCCAGTGTTTAAGGCTGTTACAGAGAATAAGAGAAGGATCCAGGAATTCAATGTACTTAACTGCTGAAATGTAAGGACCTATGCTCTTCTTAAAGAAGACAACATCCAGGTAGTAAAATGCATTCAAAGCAACAAAGAAAAATCTACTAAGCCTCACCACAGCCTTGCATTTAGGAAGAAGCCAATCATGAGGGCAGTCGTCCAACAAATATATGAAGTCCTTTTGTTCTGCAGCTGGGAGGAAAGATATAAATTCAGTCATGTAAGCTACATTGCTCATCGAGCATGCAACTGGAGCCAGTAACCAAAACTGGTCTGAACACTTACACTTTCCAAGGCCACCCCACCCTTCGTTAATGATACCCCGCTGTTTGGTGGTTTCCAATGCTTGTATGATAATTTGTGTCATCTTTTCTGGCTCTTGTACAGGCTGAAGAACAAATGAAAAAGTAGCTAAACCATCAACCTAACTTACCAACTCCACGCCTTGATACTTCTCTCTATATCTAAGACTAGCTTCTCCCTTAACGTACAATCTGTCATTATATAAACTGTGTACAACAGTTGGATGTAATTTAATTATAGTTTATTTATGTTGATTACCTTTGGTTCTTTGATCTGATTACTAATTGGTGTTGTTGGTTCAATGCCCCCATCAAGTTGAAGGAAAAAGTGCACTATTGTACGTTATAAAACTTTGTGAATTTTGCACAACATATTATTTTATACAACCAAACATCACTCCTTAGCATTATCCTTACATAATCTTTTTTTTTTTAATCATCCTAAATTTATTCTAAAATTTCTCATTAACTTAACTCTCTAGAAAAATTCTCTCTAAATTATTATTTCCATAATTATATACATAATTTTCTATCTCTAGTATATCACTCTTTGTTGCTGCATAGCTCAAATGATATAAAGTATCTGTTAACGATCAAAAAGTCTGTGGTCCAAATACCCCACCTCCCTATTGTACTTAAAAAGGAAAAAAAAAAATGAAAATCAGTTATCAAACACATTTGGATTCTGTATTTTAAGAACAAGAAAAAAAAAACTAAAACAGAAAACCAATATAGATAGACTTTTAACTAAGAGCAATATCATGTATGACAATGGACAATAAAAACAAATCGTGAAATAGCATAATCACTCTAATTACATGACAACATGAATACTTGTATACATTATATATGAAAGTAATTGGGGGAAAATCTAATTGGCTAGAGGAAAAAGCAACAAACTTACAAGGCTGCCAAAACCAATATAGATAGGCTTGTCCCCAGCTTCAAGCCATTTCACAAGTGATTCGGGAGGTTCAAAATTTGATGCAAGGTCAAAGAAGCAATAACCTACAACATCAATCTTAGGCCCCCAATCTAAAAATTAAAGGGAAAAAAGTGAATGTCAACATCTAAAAATAGCATTCTTAGAGTAGCAGACTTGGCAGCTCAAATCTTCTTTTTTCCCATCTCTTGTTCGTTTTCGAATATACAAAATTCAACTACAAGAAATGACTATATGGCAAACAAAAGGAAGAGAAGTTCAGTAAAAAGGGTTGTGATCAATAGCAGTAGCACGATAACCAACCCTATAAAGATGAGAAACAAAGAAATGTTTCAGAATTCCTTCTAATGTAGAAACTCACTTTTTTCATGCTTAACATTTATCTTCTACCCTACTGAGAATCTCACATCGAACAGATAGAGAGACTACACAATCTTTATAAGATGCGTGAGTTACTCTTCTCATTACCATTTAGTTTTGAGATGAAATTCCATATTTATCCAATATCGCTTAAAAGACCATGACGTACAAACGGGTATTTAGTCTAAAAAGTGTGTGTGTGTGTGTATATATATATTGGGATAAGACCCAAGAATGGTGAACCCAAAAGGTACCATCTTGAGGGAGAATGTTAAGAATCCCACATTGCAAAGATTGAGATACCTCTTAATCTTTATAAGGTAGATCGATTATTCGTCTCATACTCAATTGGTTTTGAGATGAAATCCTATGTTTATCTAATACACCCATCTTCATAGGTTCAATTGTTCTAAAAGATGCACGGACATGTACATATATTGGACACGACAATGATACGTTTATCGAAATTGTTGGAAGTTAGGAGAAAAGACTATATGAACTAAAGTGTGTGGGATGGAAAGAAATTTACATAGGAGAATTTCAAGCCTACCGAATGCTTGGAGAATTGTAAATCCATACCCTAATTCAGTACGCATTCCTCGTTGAGATCTTCAAAATGCACAGCCAAAAAGAATTTTTATTCTTCTATATGTTCTGAAAGAAAAAATCTTTTGAAGCAATTGACCAATGCAAGAATTTCCTTCCTTTGCAACATATCAGTTGCAGAAATTCACCAATGAGCTACACACCAAGAGAAGACGAGATGGAAAGGTATAACAGAAGGCACAATATGCTGAAAATTGCAAGCTTTTGGTCAAGAATCCTGAACATCAGAAGAGAACTTGATAGACATCTACGGCTAGAATATGCTCATTGTAAGCTTTCCTGGGAGAGGCTAAAACTGAATATTCTATTGCATATTTCCCAAGAGAACTCTATAATTTGATAACTCGAGCCAACTTCCCAAAAGAAAGACAAGTTACAAAATATCTCTACAGTTTCTTAGTGAACCCCTAATTCTTCTCGGGTGAAAGTTGGTTTATCCCCCTCAGAAAACACACTAGATCATAACAAATAGATGTAAGCTCCCAAAGATATTTTTAATGAGCAAACCCTACTGTCTATAATAAAAGGCACGTTACTTTTAGATTCATGATAATGATTGTTCTGATCTTTTTCTACTTTTTAAAGTAAATTAAGTATGGATACTAGTCATTCTATTTCTAGCTTCAAAAAACAATAAAAGTAAAATTTTTCAATCCAAAAAAAGTTCCCAAAAAAATATTTACCAATTCAGTATTAAATAAAAAGTTTTAAAATAAAGTTGTCGACAAAAAGAAATTTGTCTTAATTTTTTTAGCTAAGTGAAAAAATTTACATTACACTTGAGGAGGTGAATTTTCTTGTCTAGCAACAATGAGAAGACGACTCATATGAGAGCCCAAAATCTGAATATCAGTGTAAACAAAGAGAGGAAACATTTAATTTATTCAAAAAGAAAATCATCCAGAAACTGAAAAATGGAAATCTGTTCCTAATTCTAAAACTGTATGTACTATAAAAAAAAAGAATTCAGTATACGGTAGTAATATAAAATCACCACCTTTTGGTTTAGGAACGAGGTATGGACTCCACAAATAAACATGTGGCACATCAGATTCAGAGGATTGTGAACCACTTAAATATGTTACAGGTCGTATCTTCAGCTTCTTCTTCCTAAAATCATTAACAATGTCTCGCAGTCCAAGCCAAATCAAGGAATCAACGATTTGATATGAAAGCTGAAAATAGAAGAGAACCAATGATGCTAGAGAAGAGCATAACTCAGCAAACAAACAAAAGTATTTAATTCTCAGACATTGCTTTTTCTGTATATTCGAACACATACACAATGATTAACGACCAAACAAAACCCAAGATACAAACTGGCTGTAAATATAGAATGGCTATGATATCTGATTCTCCATCTTGAGATTGTTATATACAATTTCAACTTAATGCTTTGATTTTCAAAGAAGATATAGAGGTTTCTTGATGGAAAAACAAAAAATCAAAAGCAACAGACTCACCCTATACCCTGCTTGTTGCTTGACTCGGGATAATGGATGTGGAAATTCACTAGTTGGCCTGGAGAAGAGTAAAATATAGGCAGTTCAAAAGTCCCGACTTAAGCAATCAACCTCACATGGTATATAAAAGAATACATACATGACACAACCATTAACATTGGCACAAGTCAAACAGGTCATGGTTCAGAAACAGTCCAAGACTTACGTCCATGGCATTGTAAAAAATATATGAAGCGGTAGCTTAAGTCCCTCTGCCACATGTGTGTGCCCTAAAATACAGAGTTGACGAGAAATTACTAACAATAAGCTTAGTTAGCGGAGTAATGAAATTGTAACAACAGCATGCTAAGCAGCTTAAGAACATAAAGTCATTATCACTAAAACTTCTAATGAGTGACTAAAAGAGGACCATTTTGGTGCGAAGAAGTATTTTGACAACTCTAGTTCTCTTCAAGTGTTTCCAAATTCCATGTGAAAAATCACTTTGATACGGGTAATAAAATGTGATATCACATACAGGTATAAAATGTTGGCAGTTCTTGTTCCAGCATTTTATATTTCTTAGATGTTGGATATTTGTGCTGAGAACGATGTCCTTCAACTTCTATGTGACATCAAGTTCAAAAGAAAAGTAAAACTGGTTTTTAGTGAATGTGGTTAAAGCAATTATTTCAGAAATATGGATCATGAGAAAACAGATGATATTTGAAGACAAATATACTTAGACGCAGGAATATATTTAATACATAAGACAAATATACTAAGCAGAGGAAAACTGAAAATGAGCTAAAAGTAAAGCAGCCTCTTGGCTTCTCTATCTTCGTTATTTTCTAATTGGGGGTCATTCTAATGGGAGTTCTGCACTCTGTGATTTTGTTCATTCCATGAAAATTTTGTGCCAAAATGATAATAGAAAATGAAAGAATCCAGGTACTCAAAGCTATCATTGAATGTGCTTGAGAATCAGTTCCTAAGAAACTAGCCCTTGCCAAAATTGGATATCAATTACGTCAGATGCAACAAACTGATATTGATGGTGACAAAATCTAACCATATGCCGTGCGGTTGGCAATGATTGCATCTGCTTCAAAGGGAATACCAGAATCCATATCAGGATCTTTGCAAGCTGGAAGAAGGGAATAAATAATTTCCTTCATTTGATTTCTTTGAATAAGTATCTCAGAAGGCCCAGAAGGCAAGAAGCCTTTATTTCTTACCATATCTGATTCATAATAAGGAAACATTTAGAAAAAGTTGAATAAAAAGTAAAATTTTATATCTTAATCTAAAAACTGTATTTTTATTTAACATATAATAAATGACTGGTCTTTCAGAGTGACTCGTGAATTTCTAGAATTTTTATGTAAAGATGTCCGTAAAGAACAAAGATGCTGAGGAAAATAAATTAGGATAAACAAGAACTTATAACTCGAAGTTGACAATTTGAACATAACTTAGTGGATAAAACACCCATTACCTTCCTAAAGGTTCGAGGTTGATCCACTCATAAACAAGGAAAGGAAAAAAAAAAAAGTCGAAATTCCATTTAATCACTTACCTCACCGATACATTAATCAGAAAAGTATCATAGTTCATGATTAAATGAGATGATATTTCATAACACAATCATTTCTAACGGTTTCAATAATTTACTTGAAAAGATCAACCACTACTAATTAGATTACCAGTTAAGGTCAATGAATGACTTGCAATTCAGTCAATTAATTATTTTTCAATTAAACAATAACTAATGATTTATGATTCAACATCATTCAATTATTAACTTGTAAAACCAGTTCACTAACCAATGTATCTCCTGTTGTCATTGAGTTATACTTATATCCATATTCTCAATTGTAAGAAATAGATAACATAGAGATTAAGAAAATATATTGATGCTCACTAATAGTAGAAAATATATTGATGCTCACTAATAGTCTATTCATTATGAAAACTAATTTATGGATTTTAATTAGTAAATCAAAACGTCATTAGATAAATGTTTATCATTGTCAGTTCATTGTTTAACTAGAAACAGAACGATCATATTTTGCAAGTTTCAACTGAATCACTGATATTATATTACATTCCATTCTAAACAAGTATACCGTTGGATGCTATTGCTGTTCTGTTTTTTTCTTTCTTCCTCTCTATTATCTATATAATTTACAGTCTTAAAACAATTTAAATGCATCATATTTATACAGCAGTAAAAACTGAAAACTATCAACAACCTCCCCTTAACAATTGAAATCAAGTAATGTTTGAATCACTCAAATATTTGACCCTTTTCTTAACTGCAAAATAAATCACAAATTGAAAACAATGATAAATTTGAGGAAGTAAACATTTAGTTAAGTTACTACACACACCAAATGACAGGCCATACATCAAAGAAAATGATGTCAAGTACGTACAAGCTGCAAGCTGTTTAGGATCTCCTCCTAAAGGATAAAATTCCAACCCAGCCATCAAGACAAATTCCTTGAAATTTGGATGAGTAGCTAATCTAACACGATGACCATAGTCCTACATATATAGGTTTCAAGAAAATAAGCTTCAAGTCAACAAGGAAATAATGATTAATTTAGATTAGCATAAGATAAAAAGGATTTCTCATTGTTATATCATTTCATCACTTGTAATTCATACGTCAAAGTCTTCCTCAACAGCTACATTTCAACTTTCAAGATGGACTGCCATTCAAACAGTCCAGGCAAGATCGCTGTCGTTACAAAAATTTAGTGAAACATTGGAGAAAGTTGTGGATTTCATTTCTAAAAAGTTACTGTGTTTATGCAGTTGTTTGTTTCTTATGTTCCTAGTCTCAAATTGTTTTCACTCAACTCAACTTATAGGATCCATGAAGAATCCTCTGATAACTGTTGTTGTTTGGCAAGAAACAAAATAAAATATTTGACTATAAAGAAAAGAAATGAACTGACTCTGAAAGCTACTCTTTTTATAGCACTACAATAGTTGCAGAGGATGAGGTAAAGGCTTGAAGCCGCGTATGACTCAAGCAGCATATTCTAATAGGTTTTTGTCCAGCCTTCCTTATTACTCTTGATTCCTTGAAGATTTACCATCTGTAGGGGTATTGATGTAGAAAAGAATGTGTGCACCAATCTTTAAGAGATTGTGATGACCTCTAAAATACCTTGGACATTTTATTAATATTAATTATCATTATTATTATTATTTTGCAAAACAAGAATGTAGTAGCCAGTAGGTGAGAGTCATGTTCATCAATGATGGGGTAATGGCAGGTCCATCTCTTTAAGAAGAGGAAGAAGGAGAAGAAGGCGTTTTAACTGACAGGAAGTTTCAGTTTAGCAGCTTAGTTCTGTTAAGGAGTGGTGAGGAAATCAAACTTGTTCATTGGTTATTCCTATTAGTCCCAGAAATATCCACAGACCGCCATAACACTGGTCTGAAGCCAAGTAATTGGAAGTATAGAAAAATTGGATATGCTTTCTTGAAGTGCTGGCTGAATTTCTGCATTTTGCTTTAAGGATTCTATATTTAGATGCAGCGTTTTGAAAAAATTATGTGTGAATTTCATGCACTTGAGACCATTGAAATTAGATTGATGAAGCATAATCTGAAGATTCACAAATCAACTTTCCATTTCTACAACCATTGGGAAGAACACTAATGCTGTTAGCATTTTCTCTGGTTGGTATTTATGCATCATTTGATGGTTCTCCTTGGGATGTTTGAGACACTACCTACATTTAAAACTTGAGGAAGGGTTCTTTTACGAGGACAAAAGTGCTAAGCTTTTTCTGCCTTTCCATGTAGATGCAAAGAGTCTGATTGAAGCCCATAGTTCTTCTAGACAAGGGGCAAGGGCTCCTCTCTTTGGGGATCCTCTAATTCCTCCATGCCAGATTTTCCACAGTGACACCATAACTGTGTCAAACCAATGAGTTCTAGACTGCCCCTTAAAAGGTGTGACTTATTAACCTAAAGAAGAGCTATCACCATTGTTTGTAAGGCACCAACTGATAGCAAATAGGCTGGGAATTTTAGACCAAGTGGAAGCAGTGTAGCAGCATTTGAAAGGAAGTGGTGATGACCATCTGAGTCTTGTCTACATAAAATAAATACACCAATTTGGGCTCTTTGCAGCAAATCAAAGGTACTCAACTCCCCTTTGCAGCAAAGCCTAGAGGATTCCAATTCCTCCAAGTCCAATTATATTGTATTCTCAATAGGCAATGAAAATGGAAAATGTGCATACATGAGAAAACTAGTACTACAAATACATACTATCAAGTGATATTAATCACAACAGGAGGCAATCTGAGACGTGGAGAAAATGAAATGAATATACAAATTGCAGAAAGTTTGTTTACCTGCAAACGCTTGCCAATTGGAATGAATGGTTGCACATCTCCACGGGTTCCGACAATAAGTATTACTATTTGCATGGGCCTTATGTACTGAAAGTCAGATGTATCAAGGTGTTCATCATGAACGTTACTGAAAATTTCTTCAGATTCAACATTAATAGATTGAGATTCAATGTCTCCCTGAACTTCAAACTCAACAGTCCCATCATCTTTCACAGTAGTTACTCTGTGCAACAATTTAAACTGCAAAATTTGTAAACATTAAAACAAACATTTGAAAACAAGGTACATTACAGGTTCAATATCATACGGCGAGAAGAAACTTGCATTCAGACAATTCCTAATCCTGTTGAACAAGAAAAAAAGCTTACGCAAAGCATTTTGTAGGAAGGGATTGAGGAGGGTGGAAGGTTTCATTTAACGAATTTAAATTTTGTCATAGCCTTAGGAAGAGGAGCTTAGACATTACAAACTTGGATGGTAAAATTATTGCTCTTTATCCAAAGGTTACGACAAAGTCCCCAGAAGCATTAGCCTCTGCAACACTAATTTGTGGAAACTATGGGGTTTGTCTATTGGTTGGGAGACCGGGAAGACAATATCTTAATGCATCCTTGCTAAAATTGTACATATTAATCATCTATTAAGCTTGGTTCAAGTGAACTTAAGAACCAAATTGAAGAAGTACTATTACGGCAGGACCTGAGGACACATGTTGGGACGCAAATGAACATGTCTATGTAAGAACTAAAAGAGTGTGCAAAGTGGAGGGAGCTTTAACTAGGGAAAGTAGAAGAATGTTTGATCATGAGCATAGGAATTATTTCCAATTCAAGAAGAATAATTTTTAGGATAAAAACTTCAGCGGCTATTTTCCTTTCTACAAATTGAAGAGCCTTTCAAGAATCCTCTTTGATTCCATTTCCAGATCAGGAGCTTATTTTCATTTGTTTTTTTTACTTCTACTTGTTCCATTTCATGTCTCTTATTAATACATATTTAATGGATTTCATTTTCTCGAATACCTTCTGATCAATGGGAATTTTATTATCTAATATTTGAGCTGCATCTGCAGTAAATATGGTTTCATGTCTCAGCCTCTCAGTTTTTGATCTTTGAAGTCGGTGCTGAAATGAGGTTGATTCCAAGGTGTCTGACGATATCTCCACATGGAGACTATTAGCTTTTGAAAATGTTCGACCTGGAACACCTAAATAAATAAATAAAAAATAGTATTTAATTGGCCAAGAAGGAAGCAAGTTTGCAAAATTATGTTTCAATTCTCATAGAAATGTTGGCATACTGAAAATAATAAATAATCAACAAGATTAACTCCATAACAACATGATAGTAAGAACAGTGGTCTAAACACTATGCCCAGCATTTTGACAAATATAGAATAATTTCATAGGAAGAATTGTTAGGTTTGTTAACAGATTTAGTAAAATTTTAATCACTCATGGTTACTTCTAAGTTCAAAATTTCAAAGACTAAGTTCAGAGAAAAGAAAATGCAAATGCGTCCCTGCGGGACAACAATCAGCAAGGATAATACCACTTCCTCATGATTACGGATTACCTTTTCCAACAAAAGAGACGTGAAGTTAGGATCAACCTTGATCCAAGGGTTCAATCTCAAAATTAGTGATTTCAATCAGAATGTGTTCCAACGATGGCAATAAAAAATTCTCTTTTTTAAGATCAAAATTGACCTCATAAAACAAACTGCTATTTCTACATATTTGGTTGGACAAGTCAAGGAAATACCAAGTGATGGGAATGTGCTGAAGATCGATATGCTCGTTATTGAGAGCACTAGAAGGAATCATAAGTAGTAACTCAAATTTGTGGGTTTGTAAATTCACGGGAGAGGGTGTTAAAGAGAAGTTTGAAGAAAGAACATTTAAGGAATTCCAACCAAGATATTGAAAAGTTCAACTTTATCTTATTTTATTTTTTTGACAAGAAATAGAACTTTTCACTGATGAAACAAACGAGACTAATGCTCAAAAGGGGAACTAAAATGAATTTTGTGAAATTCGATCAATACACACATTGTTTACTCACTAGTTAATAATTACTACACAGCTGCCCGTAGTAGAATGGGTTGGACAAGAAAAAAGAATACATAGTTGCAGGCAGAGGACCGTGTTGGACAAGGAAAATCATACACATCCGAACTTTAAAACATCAAATTCAACTCTTCTCACTTTTAGTTAAGTTAAGTAAAATGGTCATATTTCAATTTCTCATTCAACCAATCAAAGAAAATAACTAAGCAGTACGTGAACAAATATTCTGTTAAAACCGATAATAATAAATGGCAAAAAAAAACACAGATTTTGACTAGAGAACATGAAAAAAAAAATCCTGAAACAAGAATTCGTAATAATAATAAGAACAAAATAGGTCACAAATATAATATGTAATACACGAGAAACTTTTCTCAGCTAACAAAGTTAACAAAGACTGTTTTGGCTTCCTTTCTGGAGTTGGTTGGTTAGGTTTTAATTGTGTTGCATTTGGATGACTTCTACTCTTTGTATCTCATTTCTATTTTCGTTTTTGGTTTTTCTTAGTTTCTATTTTCTTTCAAAGGATGATGTATTTTTGAGCATTAGTCTTTTTTCAATTTATTATTGAAAAGTTATTTTTCCTTAAAAAAAAGAATGTTCAAGTGCTTTAAAAAAGTGTTTTTAATCACTTGAAAATTCATTTCAAAGAGACTAGGCAACAAAAACTAAAACACAAGAAACAAACTCACCAAAATTCTCTATATTAGCACAGCAGAACAAAAGAGAGAAAATAACAACAGCAACCCTTCTCACACTTTGGAGAATCTACTTCTTTCCTTGGCTTATTGTGGAGAAATCTATCTCTACCTTTTTGTGGTTACAGCTTATCTACCCTCTTATCTCATTGGAGGTGTTATTTTGTAACTCTCTATGATAGGACTTTCTTTCGTAATCTATTTCATAAATCAATGAAATGGATTTTGTTTCCTTATCACAAATAAATAAATAAATAAAACAACAATAACAACAGCGAAGCAATCCTTTGGTAAGCTTTCCGTTTTTTTGTTCCTTCAATCTCATTCAAGTAAAAACAGAGTTAGGTAGGCCCCCACGGGTTTGGTTGAACTTCTCCACAGGCTCGGTTGAACCTAGCTCTAATACCAACTATCACAGTAACAAAGTCAGGTAGGTGAAATTGTTTTTTTTTTATATATATATAAGAACAACAACTTTCATTGAGAAGAAATGAAAGAATACACGGCCATACGAAAAACAAGCCCACAAAAAGGGGGAATCCCTCTACCAGAAGGGACTCCAACTATACAAAATCATGCTCATAGGATAATCACAAAAAACTTTAAAAATCGAAGCCCAATAAGAAACGTGAAAAAAAATAAGAGACCATGTATCTCTAGCATCTCTCTCAACTCCCCTAAACACCCTTCTATTCCTCTCATGCCACAACACCTAAACAATAGCATAAACACTAGCCAGCTGGAGAAAACAGCCTCTCTCCCCAAACGGTGGATTGAGGCAACATTGTTTCTTGTTTGTATCTTTATCAAAACTAAAAACAGAGATCCAATAACAAAAGTGCTCATGTCATAATGGAAGAAATGGTTCAGTCGCATCTGAACTGAGTTTCAATCGTAACGGGATTCTTTCGATGGAGAAGATCCGTCGACCTAAGACCATTCGAGTGAATTTACTTGAGCGTCATATGATGAGTTCGAAGCTACTAAAGGATTGGAGGCTACTCATACAGGAATATGAAAGCTACTAAGCCGCTGCTTTCACCAAGCCGGAGAAGGGCCAAAATCCCCTGCTCGCCATCGGGACCGAGTGTTCATTCAATTCTACTTCAAGAAAGTTTATTAAGAAACAGAAAAACAGATAACAACTATCTCCTTTTTTCTGTTTGTAGTTCAAGAATTTCCACCTGAATCATCGAACCATCCACCTTAGTATGGGATTAGCTATCTTATCCACTAAGCTAAGCTATGATCGGATTGGCAAAAAACAGCAACCAAACGTTTATGCTTTAAAAGAATGGAAAAGAAAAACTAAACGTTACCAAAAGCTGACTCCGAAGAGAAAACAGACACAGTTTCCTTAAACAGCAAGTTATCTATTAACAATCCTCCAAGAAAAGCCGATCAAAAAATGGGAAATATTGAAGAAACCTGGAGGGGTGGTTTGATGATCATATTGAGGACCAAATCCGCCATTAATGTCCCTTCTGCTCGCCATTCATCCACTTATGTCGTCCCTTCTTCTACAAAAATCTCTGCGTGTCTAGAAATGATGAAACGATGATGATTGATGATCAAAGGGTAGGATTGAAAACAGGGGAAAACAATTGTAGGAAATAAATGGGAGAACATTTTGGTGAAGTGAACAAGCAATCGATATATTCGAATGGGAATTTTGGAACGCGGTTTATGGCGCAAGCAGTGGTGTTTTGGTAATTAGAAATTTAGAATGTCGTTTGAAAACCTTTGAATAACAAGGGGGTTTTGTCAGGTTATGAAAATGAACCTTATTCCGCCGAATCGACTCAAAATAAAAAATTCCCCTGTCCTTTCTTCTTGCTGGGTCCAAGAAAATTTCTAGAACTATAGCCACCGTCCGAAATATTGGTGTTGATGAAAATATCGCAGTTTCGTTTTTACGAAAGTATCAATATCAATAAAATTTTGAAAAAGTTTATAAAGATTGATGAAAGTTGTTATAATTGGTTAATGAAACTTTGATTGTGACTGAATTGAATTATAATTGACCATATTTAATCATCATTTCTATAGAGTAAATCAAAGATCAAAATAAAGAAAATGAGCTTTGATAATTTGCTTTGATGCCTAAGTAGAATTAAAGAGTAGTGAAGAAGTAGAAGTTTAAATTAAAATGTGTATTTATAGAGGATATTAGTTAGGATTTGATCATAATCCTATTAGGATTAGGATATGATTTCTTAATCCCTAACAAGCTAGATCAAATCTCTTATTATCTTTTATTATTTTATATCATATTATTTTGATTTTTGACTTTATTTTGCTAGACCAAAATCTACTCCTCAAAATTAGCCCCTACTCCTAAGTTTGGTTTTGTGGACTGACTTCCTACTAGTCATGTGTGTTACCGCAAATTTAGGAGTATTTTTTCAACCTTCATTGCTTCTTTGGTTGTCCTGTTCTTCTCATTATATGGCCTACCAATTCTATCACACTAGTATAACCATATCGAATTTGGCTCTCCAAGATCATTCTCGAATTTTTGGTCATACCGGGAATATCTACTCGATTTTTTTTTCAAAGACCAAGCTATTTTCTTTGTATGCATCCACCACAATTAAGCAGCGTTAAGTGTAAAATTTGCGTCATGTTCATCCTTTTTCTCGAGGAGCATAACACACAAACTTAGCTTTTTGTCAATTAGGGACTATTCCCCTCTTCTTGTGACACACCTAATTGGGAGTGATTAGATTGTCATTGTATCTAATTAGTTCCTTGGTTTTCATCCTCCACATTCAAGTGAAGTTAACCTATATGTCTTTCATGATGGACTTCAGCAAATGTCTTCTATCCGACCAGAAGTGGTCCCTAGATTTTGAACTTTGAATTGATTGATCGACTACAGGGCCCCATTTTTCACCAAATATTTTCATTCAGAAAATTGTTGAAGTCCAGTTGGATTTCTCGTGGCAAATTTCCCCTCAGTGAATAATTAAGTCTTCTTTTTGGAGTTCTTCACAGTGGTTTCATAAAATCATGTATCCAAATAGTTACAAATTAATAGTGTGAGAGTAAAACTTATTTTGTATTTTATATCACTGTAGAGATTTGCTCAACTTCTTGTAGCTTTCTTTACTTTGGGTTTTTGAAAATATTCCATAGTAATCAAATAGTGCTAATTCTATCCATTTGATTGCTAAAATCTTTGATGTTTTAAGATCTAGTTAAAACTGATGATTTCCTTTTAATTCCTCTGCTAATCTGTAGCTCCGATACAAAGCTCAAAACTTGTAATCTTGAATTGTTTTAATCCTATTTATACTCGTCGTTGATAACCCATGAATCTTTTTCGTTTAAGAAATTTTTCTTGCAAATGCTACTTACATATTTGAGCAAATCAACTCTTTGCTTCCCTTCAATCTAAGGATGAAACGCATTGGTCTTGAACATGGAGGTCTTCTTCTACTCTTAATGCCACTGTTGTACTGCTCACGCCTAAAGAAGGAGAGATTGGTCGGAGAAGTAGCCCCATCGCTGCATATTCGCTCAGTTGCTTGCTTCTAAAAGGGATTTCGTCGAAATTAGTGGGTTGGTAGTGAAGAAAACACTGCCATGGACAAGAATCGTTGCTTGAAATCGCTTGCCGCCGTTCAATAATTGTTTGTTACATTTGCTCATTGTCACTGTTCAGATTTGACGTCACCACCCTTGGGGTTGCTGCTTGAAATCACTTGCTGTCAACGCTCGAAACCCCCATTTGAAACTGTTCGTTGCTGCTGTTTGAGACTCCCCATTGCCGTCATTTGAAGCCACTGCTAGAAGCCCATGTTCCCCACTCCTGCTCCTGGATGCTACAGTCACCACACGTCACTGCTCGTAACTTACTACCCGCCATTTACCGCCGCTGCTCTGAATCGCTCGAAGCTTGCCGCTCGCCTCTGGAAATTGCTTGATGTAGTCTCCACCGCCAGATGCTCTCAACGTCGTCGTTCAGATCTGCTCGCCATTGCCAACTATCATCACTCAGAACTCTGGCCATTTGGATTTGTTCACCGTCATTGCCTGCCATTGTTCGAAACTCTCGTTGTTTAGATGCTTGTTGTCACGACTAGGAGTTGCTCATCGTCATTCGAAAACCTTCTGCCACCATCGTTCAAAATGTGACCGTCGTTGCTGTTCAGATCTACCGCTTTGTCATCAATGTTGGGAGCCGCTCGCCGTCACCATCCGGAGCTATTGGATAAAACGATTGACTGCCGAAATTTTTTGTTAAATGTCAGTTGCTTCATTCTGAAGAAGGAGAGAGAAATCCCTTCTTTTATTTTGTTTTCATTTTTAATAAATCAAACCCCAGTAAATTCTTTTTTCGTGTTATTATAGATTAATTTGAGAAAAATATTTTTCAAAATATTTATTTTTAAATTAAAGTCTATTTCAAAATGACTTCAAAACTCTTTCCCCTCCTCCCCTTCCTCACGCACCCATCTTTCCGTCCACCCCACGTCCTCCCACCTTTCTCTAGTTACTCGCCCCCGCCATTTCTCCCTCTCCCTCTTGCTCACCCGGCACCTCCCCTCCTCTCATTTTTTGTACCCTGCTTTTGCTCTGTATCCAGCCATGGAACTTAAATCCTGCTGCATTCTTGACCATTCCTTCCATATGGGATAAGAAGGATCTGATTTCTTCATAAAAGACTTAAAGAAAGGACAGTCTATTCTCTTTTCCTTATCCTCAACTAAATGGCTCTATAAGAGTTTTCGCAAACTTCTATCCGGTTCCACCTTTAAATTTTTCTTATTAAAGGAAAGAGTTGATCAAAGCTTCATAAGGCTGGCTAAATTTCGTGCAAAGGAGAAGTGGTTTGTAGAATGCATTGTTTGGCCAGTCTCTGGAGGAAGAAAGAACATCCATATTCCATTTGGCAATGAAAAATCAGGCTGGCAAGACTTTAAGGACATGATCGAAGATTGCATCCGAAATTTCAGAGCACCCCCTGATATCCAGGTTAGTTCTCCTCCACCTTGTCCTTCCCCTAATCAAAGGCTAGTCAGTAGTCGTAGCCTTGCTCCCCCTCCTTGTGGTAAAACCTTTTCTGAAGCTTTACAAGGCTCTAAGCCCCTCATTCCCTTACCAGTTCACCCTCCCCTGTTCCACCCCCGAAAAAACAGAGTAACCATTATTTTTGGACTCAAAAGAATTGTGATGTTTTGCCAGAAGATTTTAGTAATTTATGGATTATTTCAAGATTATTAGCATCAAATGGATGGAAGGAAATCACCAAAGAGCTAAGTAAGTGTTTCGGCACCAATGTTGTCATCAATCCTCTGTTTGCAGACAAGGCTCTCATCAAGCTCAACCAAGGAGACTTAAGTGAAAAAGTGTCAGCCCAGGGCAAATGGAATAAGTTTGGCCCCTTTCATCTATTGATGTAACAATCGAATTCCCTTAGCTATGAAAGACCCTCAGTAATGCAAAGTTATGGGGGTTGGATATCAATAAAAAACTTTCCTCTAGATTATTGGTGTAGAAGCACCTTTGAGGCAATCAGGGCTTACTTTGGTGGACTCATTTCAATTGCATTAGAAATACTTAATCTCATTAATTGTTTAGAAGCTAAAACTCAGGTTAGGAAAAATCTTTGTGACTTCGTGCCAGCCACCATTGAAATTAAAGATGAAATTTGTGGAAATTTTTATTTAAATTTTGGTGATATTACTTGCTTTCATCAGCCTACAAAGTCTACCTTATAATGTACTTTTTAAGGATTTCTCCAGTCCAATAGACTTAGTTCGATTACAAGAGTCTTGAAGGATGAAGATGCCACCTCCCAAATTGATATATCCGATTGGTCCTTCCTATTGTCAGCCAAATCCAAGCCAAAGTTTTCAAGAAGTCCTAACGCGGTGGCAAAGAAGAAGAAGGAGTTCCAAAAGCCACAGGTCTCGAAAACCAATAAGGGAGCATCAGAGGAAGGTGAAAAGTCACCCCCTTTGGGTATTAACAACATTAACTCAGAATTTCAAAGGCCTATACTTTCGAAAGAGGAAGTCAACCAACCAATAAGTCCTGATGGGGGAAATCTGCCAAGGAAGGAAGTTGAAAGATCTCTATCCCCTACTTTGCAACCTCAGCCCTCCGAGAGAAAAAAATTTCAATTAAAGGACGTCGAAAAGTCTTTAGACTTAAGTGTTTTGCCAGCAAAGGCGCCTAGTGTAAGTATTAAGCCTCCTCTAGTTCCTCGGCCTGTTCTTAACTCTTTCTTTGTCATTAAGAAGAAAGAGAATTAGAAAAAGCGAGTTCCAGCCGGCTTTTCTCAATCAGAAGTTGAAAAGCCACTCGCACCAAAAAGAAAAAAGAAAACAAAGTCATTACTCCCTTGCAACGAGGTGTTCCCCTCATCCTCTTCCTCATTTGAGAATGCCTTAATTACGATCGAAGTCCAAGCGTCCCTCAAGCCCTCCTCTCCCACCCCCTACCTTAACACATCTCCCCTGCCCCTTCTTGTTCTGCCAGATCAACCGAATCCTCTACCATTACTACCCTCGAGCATCCATATTCCCCCCATCTACCTTACCCCCCCTGTTTTAACAGGACAGCCGAATCCTACGCTTGCGCGATCCTCAAGCCTTCTCCTCCCCTCAACACTAAACCACTACCTAAACCCAGTAAAACAACTATAAAGTGGTTGTACAGCGCATGCCATTCCTCATGCATTTTCAAGACTTTTCCTAAGCATTTTATTAGAAGAAAGTATCTGAAGGAGCATTCTAAAAGCCTTGGTTTCAACTCCAAACCAGTGACTGTTCAGATTCAAGAAGTCAGTAGTCACTTATTACCAAAGCACCCAGACAATCAACTTTCCCTCCCCCCACCTTCCCCGAAGTGTTTATTTCTGAGAGGAAACCCTAGATTTTCCCTAGACACCTCAGTGAATGAAAAGAAGGATGGCCCTTTAGACTTCCCTTTCAGTGTGAGTAGTGAGAAAGCTGATTGAAACAGCACATCAGAAGAACAAGAAAAGTAAAAAACAGAAGCACCCTTGCTTGTTGATTTAAATCCCCTGTTTCAGATAGAGGAGGACAAGACCTCTGAGATGAAAGCCCTCAGCTCTGCCCTCTCCGCCCCCTCAGCAATCCCTTCTGACCTCCCAGCACACCTATTAAGCATAGTCACTGATTGCAACCTAGTTCTGGATTGTTTTATGATTGCAAAGACTACTTCTAAACCCTAAGTTCGAAAAGATGAAAGTAATGACTTGGAACACAAGAGGCCTCAAAGATAGTAATAAAAGGCTGGCCCTTAAACGATTCTTAAAGAAAATTAACCCCTCAATAGTTTTAATTCAAGAATCCAAGAACGAAAATTTTGATGTAAGCTTTATTAAATCTATTTGGAGTTCCAAAGAGGTCGGATGGGATTTTGTTGAATCCTTTGGTGCTTCTGGTGGATTGTTGACAATGTAGGATACAAGCATAATTTCGGTAATAGAAACCCTCAAAGGAGGATATTCCCTCTCAATAAAATGTACCACCATTTGTAAAAAGATTTGTTGGATCACTAATGTATATGGGCCAACCAACTACAAAGAAAGAAATTTCATGTGGGAAGAACTACTTTCTCTTGTAGCTTACTATGAAGAGGCATGGTGCATTGGTGGTGATTTTAATATCACAAATGGGCACATGGGAGATTCCCATTGGGTCAAAGTACTAGAGGCATGAGAAAATTTAATGATTTCATCGAACAAGCAAAAATCTTGAAAATCCGATCGAGTAATGGGAGTTTCACTTGGTCAAGGAAGGCAGCTCAGTTTCAAGATCCCTACTAGACCGGTTTTTTATATCAAAAGAATGGGATGAGTTATTTGAAAACTTAAGAGCCAATAGACAAGTCCGAATATTCTCAGATCACTACCCAATTTTACTAGAGGCTGGTTCTTTCAGTTGGGGACCCTTCCCTTTCAGATTTTGCAACAGCTGGTTGCTCAATAATGAATGCATCCAAATTATTGAGAAAGCATGGCTTAATAGTAAAGTACACGATTGGGCTAGTTTTGTACTCAATCAGAAGCTAAAAGAAGTCAAAATAGCAGTAAAAAAGTGGCATTACAGCGATAAGGAAGAACTAAAAATGAAGGAGGAGAGGCTACTAGCAGAAATTGAAAAATGGGATACTCTTGTCGAGCTGTCCCCCCTTTCCAGCAGCAATTTTGCAGCATGGTCTTCATCAAAATCAGATCTTATGGCCTTATATAGGTTGGAAGAAATCAACCTAATTCAGAAAAGCAAGTTAAATTGGCTCAAGTAGGGAGATGAGAATACAAGCTTTTCCCATAGATTCTTAGCAGCAAAGAAGAGTAGAAACTTCATAATTGAGTTAGTACATGAGCAAAGAGTGCCAACAAAGTTGAGCTCAGAAATTGAAAGCCTAATAATCAATTATTACAGCAATCTTTCTCTAAAATCCCTAGGGAGGAGGCACATTCCAACAAATCTAGATTGGCCATGCGTGAATATAAATCAGAATCACTCCTTGCAAGCCAAATTTTCAGCCACAAAAATCTTCTCAGTTATAAAAGCTCTCAGCAAAAACAAAGCTCCAGGCCCCGATGGCTTCACTTCAGAATTCTTGTTGAAATTTTGGGCTCCTCTAAAGTCAAGCTTCCAAGACACTTTTGATGACTTCTACAAGAATGGTAAGATCAATGCTTGCATAAAAGAGAACTTCATATGTTTGATTCAAAAGAAAAAAGTAGTAATCAAGGTCAGTGACTACAGACTCATTAGCTTAACGTCCTTAATCTATAAAGTCGTTGCTAAGGTGCTAGCCGAGAGATTAAAAGGGATAATGCCTAGCATCATTGTTCCCTCCAAATGTGCATTCATAGAAGGAAGACAAATATTGGATCCCATTCTTATTGCCAATGAAGCTGTTGAAGAGTACAGAGTCAAAAAGAAGAAAGAGTCGATTCTTAAACTTGACATGGAGAAAGCTTTCGACTGAGTAGACTGGGAATTTTTAGAAAAATTGCTAAGATCCAAGAACTTCAGTAAAAAATGGATAGAATGGATTATGGGCTGTGTCAAAGACCTATTCTGCTCGATTTTCATTAATAGTAAACCAAGGGGTAGAGTGGCTACTTCAAGAGGCCTAAGGTAAGGTGATCCCCTCTCCCCTTTCCTTTATCTCCTTGTCAGTGAAGTATTAAGTGCTTTAATCTCCAGACTCACCCAATCCGGCATTATTGAAGGTTTTATAGTAGGCAAACAACAAGTTTAATTTTCCATACTCCAATTTGCGGATGATACTTTACTATTTTGCAAATATGACAACTTCATGCTTGTAAAACTTAAACATACAATGGAGTTCTTTGAATGGTGTTCAAGGCAGAAAGTAAATTGGGAAAAATCAGCCCTCTATGGCATCAATGTGGATGACAGTGAATTCTTTAGCACAGCAGATTCCTTGAATTGCACGGCCGACCATCTCCCTTTTTACTACCTAGGGTTGCCTCTAGGGGGTTACCCGAAAATAGCCTCTTTTTAGTAGCTGGTCCTAGACAAAGTACAAGCCAAACTTGACAAGTGGAAGAGATTTAACCTCTCTAGGGGAGGAAGACCCACTCTATGCACTTCAGTCCTCTCAAACCTTCCAACTCATTATTTGGCCATTTTCCTCATGCCCAAAGGAGTAATATCTAGAATGGAAAGGACAATAAGAAAGTTCTTTGGGAAGGCAACACTGGCAGCAAGCAAAATCACTTGGTTAAATGGGATTTGGTTAAAAAAACCTATAGTAGATGGTGGTTAGGACTCGGAGGTTTTAGATCTATGAACATTGCACTCCTTACTAAATGGGGGTGGAGATATTTCATTAAGGAAAACTCTCTTTGAGGCAAAGTTATAAGAAGTATTCATGGTAAAGATTCATTTGATTGGCACACAGCTAGGAAAGGAGGTAGAAGCTTGAAAAGTCCATGGATTAGCATCTCAAAGACTTGGCTTAAGGTAGAATCCTTGGTCACTTTTAAACTTGGTAATGGCAGCCGAATTTCTTTCTAGTTAGACACATGGGAAGGCTCTTCCCCCTTTAACACCCTTTATCCAAGCCTATTCAGAATCACCATGCTTCCCAATGGTTCAGTTGCTAATCATTGGGACAAAAACTTAGCTTCATGGTCCATCTCCTTTCGAAGACTGCTCAAAGATGAAGAAGTGTTGGCCTTTCAAGAATTTTTGGAGAAAATTGCAAGTAGAAGTCCATCTCACTCTTTTGATAAAAGAGTTTGGTCTATCTCAGCCACTAGTTTTTACACAGTTAACTCTCTTAAAGTGCACCTAAATCCCTTTCTCCCCTTTGGATAAGCCCCTCTACTCGACCATTTGGAAGATAAAGAGCCTTAGAAGAGTCAATATCCTCATTTGGATTATGCTTTTCGGTCAGCTGAATGTAGCTGAAGTTCTTCAAAGAAAGCAGCCAACAGCCTCCCTTTCACCTCAATCTGCCCGTTCTATCTCCAACACAGTGAGGACTCTCTCCACCTCTTTTTCACATACCCTTATTCAGCTTAGTACTGGAAAAAATTGTTGTGCTTCTTCAACCTTTCTTGGACTATGTGCAACGACTTCAAAGGCAATATATTACAACTTCTAGCTGGCCCTAATATCCACAACCCCACCCGTCTACTCTGGTGTAATGTAATAAAAGCCCTTTTGGCAAATCTGTGGTTTAAAAGAAATCAAAGGATCTTTCATAACAAAGCTCTTGGATGGCAAGACCGCTTTGAAGCCGCCCGCCGTCAAGCCTCCTCCTGGTGCATACTCTTCAAATCCTTCCATGCCTATAGTCTATCGGCTTTCAACCTCAACTGGGGGGGCTATCATCTTCACTTCCCCCTTCGGACAGCATTAATTAGTGTCAGACTTCAGTTTTTCTCCTATTCTAGTTTCTCCCCCACTAGTTTCTTTGAACTCTATTTATTTCCCTTAGTTTTAGACCACTGTGCTGGCTCTGTTTTAGGCCAATGTTTTGGCTTGGTTTGTGTTTATTGTTTCCTCGAGTTGTACTCTTGTTAATGTCTTTTCTCCCCTATGGGTTTACATTGGAGGTGATGAGGGTGCTAAGGGGGTGTCAACCTAGTTGAGATGCCATGGGCACCTCCAGATCCTATAAGAAGTCCTAGTATTCCCCTTTTTTCTCATTGTATAACCCTCTTGTACTTTGAGCCTTAGCTCTTCTTTATTTATTAATATAATGAACCGTTTCCTTTAAAAAAAAACTCATATTTATTTATTTTTTTTATAAAAATTGATTAAAATATACTTAAAAAGCTATTTTGAGAGGTTATTAAACACTCTAATTTATTTCAAAATGAATTATTTTTTAAATTAAACACTTAAAAATGTATTCCAAATGCATACTTAATGAATTTTTTTTCTTGAATTAGAGACATGGGGATCTAATTCGCCCATGACATCCTTTAATTTTAGTTATGGGGATCTAATTCACCCATTGTTCCTTCAATTTTGGTCATAGAGATTTAATTCTTCCATTGCTCCTCCCTTCAGAATTTCTTCTTTAGCTTGATTGTGAGAACTAGGTCATCACAGGTTTGATTTTCTTAACTTTGCAAAGATTTCTCAATTTTGTATTGATATATCACTCTCGTTTTTCATAGACAACGCCAAACTGTTGATGCAAAATTTGGATTAGGGAGAATGCACCTAACCCTCATGTGAAACTGACAGTTGAATTTATAATTTTGGGAAGAGATGACCTACAAAACAGTAAAAAAGAGCTCCAATGCCGGGAAGAGGCTAAAAGTTATCTCATATAGAGTCACAAGGGTGTATTCATAGGAGAATTTGAGTTAGGATTTGATCTTAATCCTACTAGGATTCAAATCTCATATTATCTTTTATTATTTTATGTTATATTATTTTGATTTTTGGGTTTATTCAGCTAGGTCAAAATTTACTCCTCAACAATTTCGATTGTATATTGTAAAATATCTAGGTAGATATCGATATGAGAGCAGAAATTTAAAAAAATGAAAAAAATAATTACAAAATAATATTAAATATTGAAAATTAATTTACAAAATTAAAGGACATAAAATATTTGCACCTAAAATAATTGTAAATTTTTGTTATAAAATGAAGTAGATACAAAAATAAAAAATCATAGCATTAAACTAATTTAACATATAACATAATAAGAATAGAAAAATCTTAACATAAACATAATACAACATGATGGAAAAGAAAAAAGAAAAAACAAATTCTACAAATAGATAAAACTGGAGAGAAAATGAGAGGAATATTAGAGAACTCACGTTAATTCAAGTTTTGAGGTGAAATGTGAAAATTCAATAGAAAATATTTGAATGAAAATATGTGGTTTCTTGAAAGTAAAAGTTTTTGTATGGAAAAAGAGAGAAAAAAAACTTCTCTTGAGCTAGCATAGCTAATTGCTAAAAAGAAACTCCAAAATTTTAAAATTTCAAAATTTCAAAATTTAGGGAAAATCGAAATTTCTTCTATCGAAATTTTGAAATTGTTCGCATTCCTATATCTTTCTCTATTTATTTAGAAAGAATTGTTTGATGATTTTGCTTGCAAATTTGGTGAAATTTGTTCTAAAAAATAATTGTATTTAGGTGATTTTGAATTAACTTTAAATGGAATCGATAGAAAATTGTTATAAATTATTACTTACCATGGTCTAAATTGGATACAAATTTTATTTAGAAGTTGGTTATCCTTCAGGTGGGTTATCGTTCAAATTGAATATCATTATCCTATCAATAGCATTTGAAAGATTCTAGGGTCCAACTTCTTTAAAAAAAGTTATTTATAAAGGAAAATTTATAGTGACAACATAGAAAATTGTATTTTTTTCTACAAATAATAAATGGAAGTAGTATAATAAAAAATTCATTTTGTCTAAGTACTAGAATTGTCCAACAAAGTGGACAATTGTCCATGAAGTCATTGTCAAATGGCTATAGTACCATGGCAATTTTTCTGAGAAATTTTTTTAAGAGATCCAGATTAAAATATCCATTGATATGTCGATATATTGTAAATTGAAAGGTCTGACACCGATATTAAATATCTATTGATATCTTTTATAAATCCTTGTAAAATATTAAAAACAATAAAAGTGATCTATTTAGTCTAAGATGGATAGAAATACTAATAATAATATATATCCACAACTTAATTTAGGAGTAAAAATAACATCATCATTAATAAAAATATATTTTTAAAATTTTCTAACTTACAAAAATATTTTTTGATATCAATATCTAATCAATATATCCTCGAAATATGGATGATTGAAATTTTGATATTGATATAGACATCAACATTTTAATCAAGAGACAACTATTTTAAAAGTTGTTCACCCTTCCACGCTATTTAGCATTTTGTTTAAATAATTAGTCTTTTTGTAGACATGTATTGGTCTTTCCAACGTGTGTTGACAAATTTATTATTAATTTTAAGGGGTCCATTAAATATAATCTATGGTATTTAATTGTTTGTTATTGAGGGGAGGAAAAATACCCTTTTGTCCATAAGTTTTTAAATCTAGTTTTAATTAGTCTTTCAATTTCAGAATATTACATTTTTACATTTAAAATTTGATTTTAATATCTATATGGTTATTATGTTTCAAAGGGTTGCATTTTTACTCTTTAATTTCGAATTTAATTTTCATTTGTTTCCTAAATTTTCATAGTTTTTACTTTTACCTTTAAATTCTTTCTAATGCTTACTTTAATATTTGGCATTAACTTTCATGTAAGAAATTTAAAATAGTTACGATGTGAATTTTTTTAAAATTAATTTTAAGGTAATTTTAAATAACAAAATTACTGTAAATATAGTAAAATATCATTGTCTATCATTAGCTATCACTAATAGACAGTGACATTTTGCTATAGTTCTAAATAAGTTGGACTTATTTTTCTATATTTGAAAAAAGTCCTGAATTTAAATGAAGATAAAAAATTAGTGAAAACTAATCTAATAATTATAATCAATTTAATTATTTTAAAATTTTCTATTAAGAAGTAAAAGTGAGTGTTTAATGATGTTTAAAAAAATAAGTATTTAATGAAAATTCAAGATTAAAAGTGTAAATCATAAAGTCCTAGAAATTCAATTGAAATGAAATTCAAAACTCATGATGATGAGAACATAGGCCAATTTTTCCATAAGTGGCTTGAAAGTATAGTACAATACTACAACCATAAGAATTTTTCCCATTTTACTTCAACTACAAATCAAGGAGAATAAAAAAAAGAAGTTGTACATGTACTCTTAGAATATTCATAATGAACTAAATCCATTAAAGATTTAGTGGTTTCAAGTGTAGTAATTTTCAATGAGATTTTCAAAGATAATAATCTTTATAGAAATAGCTAGGTAGAAGGGGCAAAGGTAATGGCGAACATTATTGGTGATTATTCAAGGCACAAAACTCAATTAGTGGCAGCAACGATATTTCTAATCAAATTTGCTTTATGGATATATATTGATCACCATTTTACTGACATTTATAATTAAGGGTACATTATGAGCTAGGCCATTTTAAGGCTACGTCTAGAGAGAGCTATATAATCAAACATAATTGAAGTAGTTATTGGACGACAACGACTTTGTTTATGTATCTATAATTGTATATCAATGATTTACTTTTCTGTAATTGATGTAAGACTTATCACAGTACCCTAATGCATCTTTATACATAATAATTTATTGGAGTTGGTTGCATTATATAGCAAAACCAAACCAAAATAATAGATAAAAATAACAAAATTTAATACTATTTGCAAATATTAAAAAAAAAAAAATAAACCTAACACATAAAAAAACCTAAAAAAAAATCATCAAACTGATAAGTTGTCACAATTAGAAATCTATTAGTGATAGACTTCTATCATTACTAGACTTAAGATTTATATTATTCATAGAATTTTATTAGTATCTATGATTCATGGATTTTTCTTATTGATATAGACATATAGTTTAGTTCAATCATAACTTATAACAATCAATAATATTGTATAGCGGATAGAATTATATATGTGCATATTGAACTCTATCCATCACTATCATAAATAAACTTCCATTATTGAGTTTGATTATTAACTTCCACTATTTTAAAAACTATAATCGTGCTTAAATCTATCAATGTCTATCCTTTGTAAACTTGTATTGTTGATAAAAATATATATGTACTGAAATCTATCAATATTATAATAATTGATAAAATTTCATCGCTCATAAAATTGTATTTACGAAGTCATTGACTATCACTATAACAATACTATTTATTTTCGAGAGATAACTACTGTTTTCTAGGTTTAATTGGTATTGATGATTCAACCAATACATCTAAGTTTTGGAGGCATAGCCTTTTCAATATAACAGTTGTGAGGATAGGGGATCAAACCTTCGACCTTTAGGGAGGAAGGTCATGCTAATTACCTTGGAAATAAGTCCACTTTGGCTTGGAGCCTAACTTTGATAGTTGTCATGGATAATTCTAAACCATAAATTCTGAGTTCAGGAGAAATGATCATCATGTAAGGATCAGGAAAGCATGTGAAATGGGCCAACAAACCAAGGAAGGAAAAGACCGAGAGGCTGAAGGGAGTTGAGTTGGATGGCTCAACTCGCTCGCCTCGGCCTAGGCGAGCATCCCTTGGCCCTCAAAGGCCCACTTCCCATAGGCCATAATTTATGTCCCGTAAAAATGGCCTGAATCGATCTTTCCTAATCCTTTTTACTTTTCCTAATTCTCTTTAGGTCTAGGATCTAATAACCACCACACTATAAATATGGGGCAATAGGCACATCCCAAGGTAAGTTCTTATCTTTCATCTCTATCTTGCTCTGACCCTTTACTAAATACTGACTTAAGCATCGGAGATTCTATGGTAGATACTATATCGGTTTTCTTTTCTTGTTTTGTAGGCCATCTTCCTTCTTTGGAATTACAAATTCACTGTCGAAGGCATGTGAAGGTTAGGTAAGTCCTCCTGCCCAGATTTTTCCTTCAACAGTTGGTATCGTCTGTGGAGAAGAATATTATAATCCTAGTAAACTTGAAAAAAGATACCAGAGATAACAAGTGATATGGATAGATATAGTGAAGATGAATTTAACCAAGAATGACATCCCAAGAGAACAACAAAGCGATCAACAAAAATCGTCCTAAGTTTGCCTCGACCTCGGTCACCTAAGGAAGAGATGGAGACAAAATTTGCAGCTTTAAAGGAGAGAGTAATTGCATTGGATTATAATCTTGCACGTATAGTGAGTCTACTAGGAGTGAACGAAGAACTTCAGAAAACCCAAAAAGAAGTGACAAGGAAAAACCTTCCTGACATTGAAGACCACGATGAGACAAAAGATTTAGAGCAAAAAGTTCTCCATTCAACACTTAGTAAATCAAAGTTATAAAGGGAATGCAGGAAAAAGGCCGGAAAAAAATACGGACATACCTCTCCCTCCTACCACAGTAGCTGAGGCCGAGGAGAGACTGAAGGATCAAATGTGAAGACTTCATCCAAGGATACATTAGCGACTGATCTACGAAGATTAATTGAGGAGAAAAGGAAACTACAGAAAGAGGTTGAGGCCGACCTTAAACTAGAAACAGAACTTTGGAAGTAGGAACTCCTCAAAATACATAAAGATATAGGTAATATACAAGAAGATATGTAGAAGGCTCAAGAGACAGACAGGGTGGACTTAGAAACTTTAATCGAACAGGTGGACCCTCCATTTTTCAATGAGATAATGAGAGAGAAGCTGCCTCAAAATTTCAAAATCTCGAGTATTAAACCATTTGATGGAAAGTTAGACCCTATAGTGCACCTAAATGCTTATAGATGTTGGATGGATTACACGGAGTTTCAAATGCAATAAGATGCAAGGCTTTTTCTTTCTCCCTTTTAGGGCCAGCTAGAGATTGGTTCCGAAAGTTGCAAAGCAAATCGATTGGTTCGTTCAAAGAACTTGCTAGAGCATTCAATCTTCAATTTCTAGGAGGAAAGGATCAACGAAAACCACAGGTCTACATGTTGACAGTCAGACCAGGGGAGAAAGAAATTCTAAGGGAATACATAGCCAGGTTCAACAACGAAGCCTTACGGGTTGAAGGGTACATAAAATCAACAACTTTAATAGCAGTGGTGGTAGGACTCAAGGACGAGCGATTTCTACACTCCTAGGGAAAAGACAATCAACTTCCCAGGTAGAGTTTATTACTAGAGTATAAAAATACATGAGTATAGAGGAACTAATCAAGTCCAAGAGTGTAGCCAACAACAAAAGGGATTGCTCAGAACGATCTCACGAGGGAAAGATCATTTCAAAATTACAAAAGAAGACGAATAGAAATTTGGGTTGCATTGAAAGATATATACCCACCACACTTCCACCAGAGGAGATTCTAATGGGAATTTGACACACTGATTTTCTTAAATGGCCAGACAAAATGAAAACCATGTTGAGTAAGAAGGATAAGAGCAAGTTTTGTTATTTTCATGATGATCATGGTCATTCCCCTAGAGACTGTTATCAATTGAAGGACGAGATCAAGACTTTAATTAGAAATGGGTACCGGAAGAAGTACCTAAAAAACGAGGTTCGGAGGTTGAGGCTACAAAACATGGAAGGACCACCAGCTAGACAAGATCTTATATCACCTAGAGAAATCAAGATGATATTTGGGGGGGTCGACTAAAAAAGATTTAACTCAAAAAAGGAATGCAAAACTTCAAGAAGCTTGGAATGAATTGAAACACACTCCAAAAGTGCATTCTTTAAGCTTAGAATTTAGTTAGTTTTATGCTTAATTTGTTATATTTAATGATTTTTATGTTTAATTGTAGGAAATTGAGAAATTGATATGAACAAGCAATTTTGAAGATAAAATGACCAAAATTCCCCTAAACCGAGCGTAATTACCCTTTCAAGAGCATAGGGATACGCTGAAAAGCAGTAGCTGAAGATTCATCAGAGCGTAACAACACTGTCCACAGTGTAGATGCTACGAAGTTTGATGGAGAAAACACGCGCGCCTTATCCAAATAGCGTAACACATCAACGTAATTACGCTGTGCCTTTCGCTATGATAAATAAGAGCCAATGTAATTACGTTGCGAGCACTGCTTATAAAATAAGTTTGCTGCTAACTAGAAGCAAGAGGCTAGTTTTAGGGTTTTAGTTAGAATCCGTTAAGGCCTCCACGGGGAGTCAATTCCTGGATAGAGGTGGCATCTCAGAGCTTCCAAAGGAGTGATGTATCGATGAGATTTTTGGAGGGAAATCCTGAGCTTGAGGACAACAGATAGCACGACTTGCATTTTCTTCTCCCTTTTATTTTCTATTCCTTTGTATTATGGATAAGATATGAATGGTTTTTATTTGTATCGCTGTTATGAGTAACTGATTTGTAGTCCTTAGGGTTTTGACTTAATTTTTGGATTGTGAAACTTTGTTCTTTGTTTTTGAATATATTGAACGCATAAACTATTTTGGCATGCTTATGTTTAATGCATTTAAACAATTAGCTACTATTTGAATGATTTTATTTTTATGTCTTACTTGAGAGAGAGCAATAGATTGGAACTAGCATGGCAAACTATTATTCAACTATGAATGAGAATGATAAGAGGTTAATAGAGATCGATATTAGAGGAACCTAATGTTCGGTTTTATGCCCTAAAACTATAGATAGTAAATATTATTAATTAATCGTCATCAATAAAGAGATATAGATATTAATTCAATAAATGTTTTGTTTGTGTTGTTTATCTATTTTTGTCTTAAATAATCCTAAATCTAATAGACTAACATCCAAATCTGCCTTATGAGTCTTGAACTGTATGTGAAGACATATAGAGATCAATGTTCAAGATACAGCTTGAAGGGTCTATAGTAAGGGATAAGGCTGGGTACCTTATCCTGATAACACTACAGATACGACCCACTTTGTATTTAATACAAACAGTAATTCAATCTGTTCATGTAGTTGACATGCAAGTGGAGGTATCCTATGCAATGAGTTTGCATAAGACTAGATCACAAAATAGTAACCACTAGATGTAACACCGTTAACTAATTAGGTTCCTATTTCAATAGGATGACCTAGGCAACTTAGTCTTAATCTTGAGTTATTATGAACTTATGTTCACGAGGGATTGTCATTCAATTTATATGGGTGAGGGTGGCCAGTTTGTTGACCCAATATGCCTACCATTTTGGGGACAAGACTGAGTGGGGAGCTGGAAACATAATAATAGAAGATGAAATTCACTCATTCCTATCTTAAGGGTTAGTAGATGAGTGTTCCCTTAAGTGTCTCCAGGACTTGAACAAAGGGCCCTACCCTCTCATTGACCCGAGAGGAGTTTCTGTTTATTGGTTGAACTATAAACAAGTTGTTCATTAGAGAAGCACTGGTACTTAAGGAGTCAGAGGTAATCTAAGAGTAAAATGGTAATTTGACCGTTTAGAGATATAAACACTTGTAAAGGACTAACTTGCTGTTATTGGTCTATAACCATGGACACAGATTGTGGGTCTTTAATGGAGTATACTCACAGTTAACGAATATTGATTAACTTAATTAATGAGTTTAGCCAATTAACCTCATATCATTGGAGCTTCTGATCTACAGGTCCACCAAATCCCCTTGTTAGCTCACTAGAGGATATTTAAGAGGGATGATTTGAACTGTTCAAATTAATTTGAGGAAATCACTTATTAGTGTGAATAATATATAATTGATTATGGATATGATCTATAATTCAAATTAAATTGGAAAGTAATATTTGAATAAGATCTAATTAATTAATTCAAGTGAATTAGATTCACAAAGAATTAACTAATAGAGTGGTATTACACATGTTCATACAATGTTTATGATAATTAAATATATATACATTAATTAAATTTAATGTATAGATAGTTATTTAATTAATGTGAAAATTAAATTAAATAAGTGTTATTTAATTGTGCTAATTAATTAAATAAGTGTTATTTAATTAATTAATTGTGGAAAAGGGAAATAGAAAAATCATTAAGAAAAAAGCTTGACCCTTCTCTATATAAAGACCTCCCTATGGCCCCTTTGAGAAAAACAGAGATTACAATACACAACACACAAGTGTTATTACGCAAAATTTTCCCTAAACCAAAAAGAAAATCCTTTCTATTCTTCAAAACCCTTTTCTCCTCTTCCTCTTCCAATAGTTGGATACCACCTATCCCTCTATTGAAATCCTAGAGAATAACAAGGTTACTCTCGTGGTAGTCTTCGAGATTATTCAAGAAATCGTTCGTGATCAAGATCGTTGGAGGATTTGTTCGTTGGAACTTAAAAAGGATTGTTCGTGAAGCTTGGGAATCTACAAAGGTAAGAATGATTCTAATCATTTTCCCTAAAGTATGTTATACACATTTTTATATTATGTTTTAGTATACTGAATTTGTTTATGTAAAAATCTAATTTCGGAATGTAACACGTTCACATAAACGCATATGCTTCCGGATCCGATCCCTACACATAATGCTGCACCAAATTAATTGATTTTCATGAAAATGAGTTGATAATTAGGTGTGGGAATGAGTTGAGCTCGATAGAGGATACCTGGATAAAAGATTCTTAGGTTTATGGTTAGCATAAAATGAATTCGAGGTCTAAATAACTAATTTAGTTGATCCATCAATGAAATTAGCACCCTAGGATGTGTCTTTGTCTTGTTTCGCCTGGTATTGTCTTTTATTTTCTTTCTAGATTAGAATAGTTAAATTCTCATCACAGTCAGATCTTTTAGATAAAATTAGAAGGACCTCTAAGTAGCTAAGAGTGAGTCAAACTAATTTCTTAGAGGACGATACTTGATCTCTTGATAGTTTTACTATATTATAACTCGATGTGTGTGCTTGCACCATCAAGTTTTTGGCACCGTTGCCGGAGAATTATGTTTGATTCTTTTTTTTTTTTTATTATTAAAAAGATTTGACTAAATTTAATTTAGGGTGTAAATTAGTTTTGTTTTGTTTTATTTTTTGTTTTATTTAAGTCTTCTCTTGCTTGATTCCACATAGTGTTTACTTTATCATGTCTTATAATAATTTTGGGTGGCATTATATGTTTTACCAACCTAGCTTAGGTTCTCAACACTACCAATGCTTTTTAACCCATAGCCTTATCACATCATTTATCCTTCCCATGACCATATGAGTTATTATGTTCATCCAAACCCAATAGAGGTCACTAGAGGATCAGTTAAAAGAGTAGTATATCCTAGAGTCCAAGCTTAGGAGGTTTTGTACGGAAGTGAGGGAGAGCTTGGATAAGATAGAAGCCCAAGTGGTAGAGAATGAGGCAGCCCTTAAGCGTATAGGAGATCAACTTAATTTGATAGTTGGAGAATTTTTCCAATGCCACTGAGGTTGAGAGGTCTATTATTTTAGATTCTGATGGTGAGGATGAGTTAGAAGCATTTAAGTCACACTAAGAGCAGATTTGTGAGATTGAGAGAGAAAATGTGCTTAATTTAGATGAGGAAGCTCAAGTGATTGAGGTTGAGGTTGAAGAACCTTGTTTTCCATCTCTTGAGAACCCTCCCATTCTTAGATTTTCTCTTAAATATGAGTTTGCTTTTAATTTTTAATCTTTTATTTTTCAAAAATTAAAAATACCAAAAACAATTTTTTGCTTTCAAATACCCACGAAAAGAGGATAAGCCTACATGACATTGTAGGTTATATTGATTCAAGCAAGAAGAGGCCTGAAAAATAGGTGAATTTTTACGTGCCTTGATGTATAATCTCCCATGTTGTCTAGCTCGAGACATTAAACCCAGTGCTTCTTGGGAGGCAACCCAAGTTTTACTTACTTTCAGTTGTTTTAAGTTATTTGTTTTTGTTTTTTGGCTCAGCTCTCATGGTGTTCGATCTTATATATTTTGAGTCTCTATCTTATAGGAACCCTTAAATAAAGCAGTTGTTCGCAGGTTTGACACATGAGGATTACTTCACTAATTGGACCAATTTCGCTCACTCTTTGTGCTTTATTTTCTTTCCATTACATTGAGGACAATGCATGTTTCTAAGTTTGGGGTGGGGGAAGTACTGCGTACTTTTGTTTGTTTGTCTGTATTTATCCTACTATGCATGTTATTAGGAATTGACTTATGCATGTGAATTGAATGAATATATTTAAATGGCTGAATTTTGGATTTTTTTTTTATTTTGAGTGAGAAAATATGAATTGTGGTTTAATTGTGAAATTTGATGAGCATGTGACGATTATGATTGCTTATGAGTTGTTCGATATATGAGTATTAGATGATCTGCTGTGGAAATATGATAGCATATTCCTGAATTAAATTATCTTCAAGTCCTTCTTTGAGTCCCTTGCATATATGAGCATGTAGCCATTTGAATTAGCCTATTTGAGTCCCTTTCCTGTTTGAATTAGCCACAATACCACTATTATCACAATAAAGTATGATGGGCTTTGACATGTTTGGAACGACTTCTAGATCAATCAAGAATTTCCTGAGTCAAACATCTTCCTTAGCAGTTTCATAAGCCGCTACATACTTAGCCTCTATGGTAGAGTTAGTGATGCACCCTTGCTTGGTGCTTCTCTAGACTACTGCCCCTCCGTTAAGAGTGAACACTGATTCTGATGTGGATTTCCTAGAATCCTTATCAGTCTAAAAATCAGAGTCAATGTATCCAATAAGGATAAGATCTTTGGAACCATACATGAGCATGTAGTCTCTTATTCTCTGTAGATACTTAAGGATATTCTTAACGGCGGTTCAGTGATTAAATCCTAGATTAGACTTATATCTACTGACTATCCCCACCGCATAACAGATTTCAGTTCTCATACATGGCATCACATACATCAGGCTGCCAATAATCGATGCATAGGGGATTTGTCTCATTTCCTCAATCTCTTAAGGTGTCTTAGGACACTGTTCCTTAGACAATGTAATTCCGTGCCTGAAAGAAAATAAGCCTCTCTTGGAGTTCTGTATCGAATACTTGACAAGCATTTTGTCAATATATGACGCTTGAGACAGAGCTAGCCTTTTATTCTTTCGATCCCTAAAGATCTGAATGCCCAGAACAAACTGAGCCTCTCCCAAATCTTTCATTTGGAATTAGGTCACTAGCCAGTTCTTAACCCGAGTCAGTAAACCTACATCATTCCCAATGAGTAAGATATCATCTACATATAATACTAGAAAAACTATTGAACTATTGATGATGGCTCATTAACGTTTTGATCAAAGCCATAAGATTTGATCGTAGTATCAAACCTTATATTCTAGGATTGAGAAGTTTATTGCAGTCTATAAATGGATCAATTAAGCTTGCAAACCTTATACTCTTGACCTTGGGTTATGAATCCCTTGAGATACACCATGTAAATGGTCTCCTCAAGATTACCATTTAGAAAAGCAGTCTTGACATCTATTTGCCAAATCTCATAGTCAAAATATAAGGCAATGGACAGGAGTATTCAGATAGATTTAAGCATTGCAATAGGTGAGAAAGTCTCTTTATAGTTAACTCCCTCAACCTAGGTATAACCCATTGCCACTAATCTAGCTTTAAAGGTTTGCACCTTCCCATCAACACCCCATTTTCTTTTGTAGATCCATTTACAACCTATAGGTTTGACCTCATCAGGTTGATCTACAAGATCCCATACGAAATTGAGGTACGTTGACTCCATTTTGAGATCCATCGCTTTCATCCATTCATCCTTGTTAACATCCTCTATTGGCTTCTTATAAGATAATAGGTCCTCAACTTCGCCATCAACTACTATAACTAAGATTTCTATTAAACCCATATCACGAGTAGGGGGATTCGCAACCCTCCCACTACATCAAGGTTCCCTCCAAACTTGAGGTGGATTTAACCTACTAGATAATCCTACTTCAACAACTCTTGTTAAAGTACTAGGTTCTTCAAAAACTCTTGTTGAAGATTCAGTAGTTTCTTTGAAAAGTTCATTTAATACAATCTTACTTTGGGGCTTGTGCTCCTTACATGGTCTTCTTCAAGAAAAGTAGCATTTGTCGATGCAAACACTTTGTTTTCTTTAGGATCAAAGAAGTAACCACCCCTTGTGTTGGGATTGGTGTCCTAATTCTCCCGGAGTCACGTAGTTTGTAATCTATACACATTTTTATGAATAAAATAAGAGTTATTTTATTTGACATTTACTCATATCCAATAAACAAAGCTCCATGGTTATTGTATGTAAACTTAAGCATATATATGAGATATATAAGTGGATCATGCCTTAAGTGATAACTTAAAAAGGTCTGTAGTATAAGGATTAAGGAGGGATACGGGATACCTGATTCTGGTGATACTACGAATACGACCCGCTTTGTAGAGGTTTGCAAGTGTTGTGAACTATTACAGATGGTAGATCTTGACCATTCATGTGGAGACATGCGAGCAGAGGTGTCCTATACATAGAGTTTGTATAAGATCGGACCACGAGATGACTAGTCTCTATATATAACGCCATTGATACTGGAGACTTACATCTCACCTAAACGACCATAGGTGACATGACCTCAATCCTGAGTGTTTTGGGAACTCCTGCCTTTGAGGACGGTCCTTTGATTAGTATGGGTGAGAGTGGCTAGATTGCCAACTCAACATGCCTACCTTTTTGGGGACTTGTCTAATTTGGGAGTTGGGAACTCAGTTACACAAGATGGAATTCACTCCTTCCCCGAAGTAGGGGTAAGTAGATAGATTGCTCCCTTAAAGACTGATTATGGGTCTTAAACATAGTGACCACAACTTCTCTTTGGAAGAGAGGACTCAGTCATAGTAGGACTATGACTTATGTTCATTAGAGGGATCAGTGATACTTAAGAAGTTAGATGTAACTACAGGGGCATAACAATTATTAGTCCAGCTGTACTTACGAGTGATCTGTGAAGGGTTATCACACTGTTGATTGGTTGATATGGACACATAATATATATGTAGTAAGAAAAGTTCAACTTTCTATTTTTAGTGGAGCGCCTGGTAGTTAATGGATAGTGGATCTCGTGATTAAAGAGTTTAATCAGTTATTCACGTATCATTGGAGCTTCGAGCTACAGGTTCATAAGGTCCCCTTGGTAGCTCAATGGATTTAAGTTAAGAATCAATTCTTGGTGTTGATTTGAGATGTTCAAATTGACAAGAGAAAATTTGATTATATATGATATGATCGGTATAATGTATGAAATACATCAAATGAAGGATTAATATAAATGAGATTTATATTAAGTACCATGAAATAGAAAAAAAAAACTATGATTTATATGTTTCATGAGATGAAATATTAAAACTATAGGTTATAAATATAGTATGGTAAGTTGGTTATCATTTATATTTATAATAATATTAATTATTGGATAATTATATCTTTTTCTCTAATAACCAATTGAGTGAGAGGTTATTGGTGGTTTTCATGGTAACCGTGAGATAAAAGGAAAAATGTTTTCCTAAATTTCGTATGATTTGAAAAAGTTGCTATCCTCGGCAAGTTCTCACGGAAAATCTGTCAAGTGGATTAGATTCACTAAACGATAGCTGAAGAGAGACTAAACGATCGTGGAGTGACACTACACGGTAGTTCACTCAGCTGGCCATTAGCTAAACGATCGTGGATCTTTTGCTAAATGATCGCATAACATTTGTTAAACAATTGGGCATCATCTATATGATAGATCTTTGTCATCTCCCACTTTCACAATCGTTTACATGATTGTTATTTCCTCCGGTCTCGTCCTCTAACCAAGTCCACACAGAGCCCACATTTTTTTTTATTCTCACACCGAGAATACCAAGGTAGCCATTGTGATGGTGTTGTACTCAACTCGACTGAGTCGAGGTTTTTAGAGGCCGTTCGTTGTGTTCGAGGTATTCTTGTGGTGGTTGCTCATTGATCATGCTGTGTTGCGGTCGCTGTGTTCGAGCGTTCGTGTGTTGCAGTTTTAAAAATTGAACGAGCATTTGTGATCAAAGGAGTTTGAAGATGAGTCTTCAAAGGTATGTATAATTCTTCCCTTGATCTTATTGTAAGCATGCTGTAATTTCGTTTTGTTGCATGACCAGTTAGTTTCCGTTTCTTCATTGTAATTGTGTATGTTCAAATACGATTGGAATTTGTAACGATCATTCCGCTGCTCATGGAATCCTCAAGTCTGATTTCCTTCACCTCATTCCTTTGGGGTAGCCTACAAATAAGCACAATTTTGAACGTGGTTCCAATTTCTTAGAATTAGCCTTAAGTACGTGTGCTGGGTAACCCCAGATTCTGAAATGACGTAAACTAGCTTTACGACCATTCTAAATTCCAAAGGTGTTCTAGCAACACTCTTGGATGGAACGCAGTTCAGGATGTATGCTGCAGTCTCTACTGTATAACCTCAAAACGAGTCAGGTAAGGTAGCGTAACTCATCATAGACGGAACCATGTTCAACAGGGTTCAATTTCTTGTTTCTGATACACCATTTTGCTAAGGTGTACTAGATGCCGAGAGTTGGGATATTATTCCATGTTCTATCAAATAGGTTTTGAATGTTAAATCCATAAACTATCCACCTCGATCAGATCGAAAAGTTTTGTTTTGTTTAATGCATTTTCAACTTCAACCTTGAATTCTTTAAACTTTTTAAAAGATTCAGATTTATGTTGCATTAAATAAACGTACCCATATCTTGAATAATTATCAGTAAAGATGATGAAATATTCATAACCCCCCCTGCTTTGTACATTGGACCACAGAGGTCTGAATATATTAGCTCTAGAGGTTCTTTGCCCCTGTGACCTTTTCCAGTAAAAGGTCTTTTAGTCATTTTGCCTTCAAGCAAGACTCACACACACGTAAAAAATTTTCTTCTAACTCACTTAGAAGTCCATTCTTCACCAATCTCTCAATTTTATTGAGATTGATGTGTCCTAGTCTTAGATGCCAAAGTTGGGCATTTTCTTTAGGAGAAATTTTAAGTCTTTTATGTTGAGTTATTGCAGTCTTAAACATTTATGTGTTATGGAGGGCTTTAGTTGCTAATGGTCTTAGCACATAAAGATTGTTTTCTAGTTTTGTAGAACAAATATCATCATTCTTAGAAATAAGCACTTTATTTAAAAGAAAGTTAATAGCATAAGAATATTCAATTAAACACTTTACAGAAACAAGGTTCCTTTTTAAATCAGGAACTACATATACATTCTTTAAAATAAGAAATTTGTTATGTAGAGTCAACCGGATTCTTCCAACTGTCACAATCGAGACGACGTGCCCAGTTCCAACTAGCATCTAATTACCGCTAGGAACTAATTCCCTGAAATGAAGAATAAACATTGTTAGTGGTGCCAGAATCTATAACCCAGGCAAAAACATCATTCTCCACTAAGCAAGTTTCCAAAACAAGTAAATCATATTTACTTTGCTTGACCTTCTTCTTTTCTACTAAGTATTTGGGGCAGTTCTTCTTCCAATGGCCATCTTGTTGCAATAGAAACAAATTCCCTTTGCAGCCTTGTCTGGCCTACTACCCCTTTGAGCAGCAACTATAGGGTTAGCTTTTCCTATCCCACCCTTCTTTTTCTTCCCTTTTTAGGTGTAGGAGGAAGAAGGTACAGACTTTGTCCCAGAGGTCGAACCTTTGTGGAACTTCTTTGAGGATAAGATAACCTTTGCCTCACCCTTTTGCTCCTTGCTTTTCATCAAAGATTGGAAGGTCTGTAGCTCATTGAGCAGAGTGGTCAGGTTGTAATCAATAATGTTCAAATAACATTACTATGAAAGTGGAGGAAACTTTTAGGTAAAGATTCCAAAATTAAGCTAACCTGACTGGCTTCATCAATGCTTGACCAATTCATCTCTGCTACGCTGAAATGGACCATCAGTTGAGAACATGTTCTCGAATAGATGCCCCTTCTTGCATACGGGCATTGAAGATGTGTTTCAGAGGGTCATGCTTGAGCTGTGCAGACGATTGTTCGAACATTCCCCTTAAGGACTTCATTATCTCACGTGCTGTGAGCATGGGCTCATGCTTCTTGACTAAGACTTCATTAAGACTTACCAAGATATACGCTCAGGCCTTTTCGTTTGCCTGTGTCCAAAGCTCGTAAGTTTCCTGAACGTCTCGAGGAGCATTGGGAGCTGGAATGGGAAGATAATCCTCCATTAGGACAAAACGAAGATCATCGATGATCAATATTTTGTTGATTGTGTATTTCAACTAACGTAATTTTTGCCCGTTAATTTATCAGTAGCGAGCAAGTTTAATGCAGCGATAGCCATAATAAAATTTGTTGAAAATGAACAAACTATTTATGAATTAGTTTATTTTGCATTGACCATGAAAACAACCAATCGGCTTTAGCAAAACTCTAATGTACCCTAAGTAATATCTAATTTTGCAATGATGTTTCAGTGAGGCAGGATGAAAGTTACCGTAGGGTGATCAAGTGTCCCTTGCTAAGATCCAAAGTTGAGAGGGAAACAACCCAGGAGACATTATCAACTAATAAACAAAAACAACACCTTGTCACTGTAACTATTAGTCATCATTGACTTAGGAAAAACCTGGCTATTGAATTTAACTAAGTGAACATTTAATTTGCTAAAAAAAAATACTTATCTTTGATAATGAAACAATTTTGATTGAAGTCTTATTAAACTCTTTAACAAACTTTAATCAATGTTGCATGCATGTAGCAAATCTATCTATTTCATTTTTCCAGGTAGGTTCCTAGGTAGAGGTGCGGCATTTCCGTCAATTTAAGTACCCCAGCTTAGACAGAACTTGCCTTAGACAAAAGGTTCCTTATAGATACATTTATTACATATTTAATCTTTTATTAAGAATCAATTTAATCCTAATAATCGATTAAAATATTAAACTAAGATTTCTAATCTTACTAGAAATATGATCTTAGGTCTATCTCAATCATATTTTAAAACATGTTTTAAAAAATGATTATAACCTAAGGTTTGCATGCAACTCTTTATTATTGATTTTAATTCTAATCTCATTTAATTATAACGATTATAAATAAATGAAACAATTAAAAATCCGTTCATTGCATGCTTGATACTTAATTAGTTCATCATAACAATTATAAATTAACCTAAGGTAGTGTTATGCTTCATACAATCTCAATTTCGTTACTAATATATATAACAATTACATACTATAAAGTAATGAAAGACATTAATAACATACTATAAAAAAACATAAATCCAAACTTTATATTGTAACTCTTATAATATTCATGTTGCGTGTATATGTTATTAATATATGCATGTATATAAAATAATAATTATATTATATGATGCACGAGCATTGCTTCATAATTAAATCATGCACATTCTAATATTATAATACTTATAATATAAAAATGATGCATGAAAACAAATGCATAACCTATGGTGAGATTTAATCTATATGACATACAATATGACATAAACCAATAAAACATACATCACATGTATATCTAATATAAAAGTTAATGGATCGGGATAGGACACTAAAAAAAATAAAAATGGCTAATTATTACAACAATAAAAATCATCCAGTTTGAAACAAGTGAATCGGGCCTTGAACTGCTCGAACCAAGCCATGAACCAGTCCAACCTTCAACTGAACCGCCCTCGAACCACTTGAACCAGTCCAACCTTCAACTGAACCGCCCTCGAACCGCTTGAATCGGGCGAACCCTGAGCGAACGGGAGAAATTTCTCCGTGTCATAGTTCTCCATTCACCACTCGGAGCGTTACAACGCTAGGGCACAGTGTCGCGACACTATGATATAGTCTGCTATTGTACAGATACAACCTTCCTAGAATCGACTTCCAAAAACATCCTCGAAACGCTTGAAAACCTCCGGGAACAACACGAATGACTCGATACAATATGAATACAGACTCTATAGTAATTATGCCCCAAAAACTTTGGCCCTTACAATCAAATTGTAAACATTAAAAAAAAAAAAAAACATAAAAACTATGCCCTATCTCAAAAACATCTATTAACAAACCGTATTCCATATAAAAACCATTCATCATATGAATTTAAACAGAGAATGCAAATCAATAAATTCCTTCATTCTTGTAAAATTAATTCACAAAAAAATTGGCAGTTTGGGATTACAACCATGCTCTGGTACCAATTAAGGAAACTCCTATGAGGGAACCTTAAGTGGAAGCAGGATCTTCCCAAATCCCAATTCTTTTGAAATACAAATTTTACAGAGAAGATAGAAGAAATCATGCATTTGTAAAAATTATACATCATGCTGATTTTTTTTTTAAAAAAAAGATAGGGTTTTCAGAAAACCTATCTTTTGAAGATTTTTCTTCACTTGTGAAACCCTTGGAATCCCAAATGATACTACCATTTGAAAACCTCGGTATCCTCTGGATGAAGAACCCAGGAGTGATGGGCTCTGAATGATTTTGAGAAGAGGGAAGAAGAAAAAATTTCTCTGAGAGAGGAAAAAGGATTTTGTGTTGAACTCTGTATTTCTTTTTTACTCACTGTCTTCTCTATTTTGCAAGAAGAAGATGAAGAACCTTTTAGTGCCATTAAACCACATATGTGGTGGAGAGAAATAAAGGGAGAAGGGAGTTGTAACTCCCTCTAAATAATTAATTTTAAAATTAAATAAGAACATTATTTAATAATAAAATAATTAATAGTTATTGAATAATTTTAATTCATAATTCTAAATATATAATAACCAATTTATTATATATTCACTAATCATATGTTATATCATATACAACATATAACATATAGTTTAATATTGTATTATATACAATATATAACCTACAGGTTCTTTTTTCTCACTAATGGCATTTAGTATAAATCATATTTACATTAAATTTTAAATATATAATTCTAATTTATATATTTAACATTTGAATCATATTCAAACATTTAATTCCTCTCATAAATACTTTATATTATAGTGTATCAAATACATTATAATAATTGTATCATATATAATAAAACAAACTTAATTATATCACATATAATTAATTCTCTTAATTAATTCGAACAATTTAAATTAATCCAAAACTTGATCCTCATTAAATTCAGTTGAGCTACCGAGGGGACCTCATGGACCGGTAGCTTGAAGCTCCAATGGTTCATGAATAACTAATTAAACTCTTTAATTAAATTATTCACCATCCGTTAACTGTCGAACACTTCACTAAAGACCTACAACTGCACTCTTTACACTACAGATATATTTCTGTATCCATTAGATATAACCAATCAACAGTATGATGACCCTTAACAAATTGCTCGTAAGTACAGTTGGACCAAAATTACCATTTTGCCCCTGTAGTTACATCTATCTCCTTAAGTACAACTGATCCCTCTAATGAATAAATGACCATAGTCCAACTATGACTAAGCCCTTCTCGTGCCAGAAGAGCGTGTGGCGCCACATTGTTCAAGCCCTGGAATCAGCCCGTAAGGGATCAATTTATCTACTTACCTCGACCTCAGGGAAAGAGTGAATTCCTTCTTTGTGTAGCTGTGTTCCCAGCTCCCCAATCAGATGAATCCTTAAAATGCTAAGCTTATTGAGTCAGCAATCTGACCACTCTCACTCATACAAATCAAAGGATCGCCCTCATAGGAAGGAGTTCACAACTCACTCAGGATTCAAGTCATGTTACCTATGGTCATCCTGGTGAAATTAAGTCTTCATTATGAACGGTGTTATATAATGAGACAAAATATTTCGTGGTATAATCTTATACAAACTCCTTTGTATAGAATATCCCAGCTCACATGTCTACACATGAATTATAAGGATCAGATCATTTGTAGTACTTTACAACAATTGTAATACCTACAAAACGGGTCGTACTCGTAGTGTCACTAGGATAAAGTCTCCAACCTTATCCATCTACTACAGACCATTTAGGTTATCACTTAAACATGATCCACCCATATGTCTTTACATACATGTTTAAGCTACAAGATAACCCTGGATGTTAGTTTATTGGTTTGTGATTAATGCAACAGATATGGAATAAAATATCATATATTTTATTAAATAAACAATGAGTTTGTACGAAACATTTACAAGCTATAGGACCCTACGAGATTTAAGGCATCAACCCCAACATAAACTATTTTGACGTGCTTATGTTTAATGCATTTGAATAGTTAGCTACTGTTTCAGTGATTTTAATTTGATGTCTTACTTGAGAAAGGGAGCTAGATTGGAACCAGTATGTCAATCTATTAATCAACTATGCATGAGAATGATAGAAGATTAATAGAGATCGATATTAGAGGAATCTAATGTTGCACCTAATTAATTGATTGCATGAGAATGAGGAAGGGTTGAGCTCGATAGAGGATACCTGGATAAAAGACTCTTAGGTTTATAGTTAGCATAAAATGAATTCGAGATCTAAATAATTAATTTAGTTGATCCATTAATGAAATCATCACTCTAGGACGTATCTTTATGTAGTTTTCCCCTGTGTTATCTTTTATTCGCTTTTTAGGATTAGATTAGTTAAATTATCATCACAGTTCAGTCCTCTAGATAAAATTAGAAGGACCTCTAAGTAGTTAAGAGTGAGTCAAACAAATTTTTCAGAGGACGATACTCGGTCTCTTGATCATTTTATTGTGCCCATCACGAACCTAAAATGAATTACATATTCTCTTATAAATTAATGAGAAAGGATTGACCATAGAGTTCAAAGAAGGTGAGGCAAGTTCTCTCCATCAGCAATCCTTAATAATAGCCAACATAAAGGTACTTCGTGTCCTTGATGATGGAGGAAGTTCGATAGATGTTTTATCACTCTCATATTTATTGTCAAGGGTATAGGAAAAGAGGGCCTAAAATTGAGCACTACACCACTAATAGGTTTTAGAGGAGAAAGGGTAAATCTTGAAAGAAGCATACAACTTCCAGTGACGTTTGGGGAAGGAAGCAGCCTCGTGAAAAAATGGTGGAATTCTTGGTAATGGATTGCTCCTCAATCTATAATCGATCTTGGGAAGACCTACCTTGCACGATTTAAAAGCTATCAAGTCTACATTCCACCAAGTTATGAAGTTTCCAACCCCAAGGGGACTTGGAATTGTCGAGAGAGATCAAAGAATAGAAACAGAGTGCTACTATACTGCTCTAAAGGTGACATAGGATACAAAGACAGATGAGAAGTGAAAGTAGGCATAAGGCCGAGACCGACCTAAAACATTTTCTTTACATTTAAGTATTTAATTTCTTTTCTATTGCAGAATTTGGAACTTTTCATGTTTCAAATTAATTTTTTTCTTAATAATAAATAGAGTGTTATTTAATTTATTATAGATGTATATATACATACATACATACATACAAACATACGTATCCCATATATAATATATATATATATATATATATATGTATAAAACTCTCGTAGAAGGAAGAGATTAGATAGATCAAAAAGAAGCTAGGAGATACCTTTAAAAAGTTGAAGTAGTGTAATGAGAGGCCAACTGCCGAGTAGTGTGGCTCTACCTCAGACGTTGATAGGTTTTGAAATGAACTATATTTTACACGTTAACTCCTTCAATTTTATATTTCAATTTTCTTAATATGTCTATTTTATAGGTAAAATAGTCCCAGGAGCACTTTTGAGCAATTAGAAGAAGTTTGGAGCTAAAAGAAGCAAAACCGAGCAAAAAAATCACCTAACTAGAAGAAGTCAAGATATTTAACATTTTGCCATTAACAAAGCAGCGTTGCAACGCTAGAAAAATAGAAAGGCCAACGCTGGCTCGATGGTAGAAGACAGAAAGTAACAAAATGCTGAAAAACAGGGCAGTGTTGCAACGCTACGAACATTGACGGAAAAATAAAAGTTCGCACATGCGCCTTCGCGCAAGCAAGCATTGCAATGCTTCCTATCAGTGTTGCAATGTTGCGACCTGCATTTATTAAAAATCAAATTTTCCAGAAATTGAGGGGAGATTATTTTTACGATTCTGAGATAAAATTTCGTGATTTTGAGAGAGAATTCTATAATTTCTTCATTATTGTATCATTTTCTTGCAAGATTCAATGGATTTCTTGAAGATTTTGCTACTTCATGAGTAGGTAAGTTTACTTTTTTGGGATTATGTTAGATTAATAAATTCTTGAGACTATTTTTTAATTTTTCTCTTGTAATTCGTTGTTCTTGAATGCTCTTGTTCTTAATCTCAATAAAGTCTGTTAAAGATGAATTAACAACTCTAATTTAATTGATATTTATATACAAAATTACATGGCTCTATAGCATAATTGTAATTAGGTTGCAAGAACTAGTGATTTCGATGGAATGTTTGGACTTCTTTTCCTATTTTCTTGAAAAGATTTACTAGTTTTGAACATTCATATTAATCATGCTTGAATAAATGTCATAGTTGAGAAAACCCAAGAAATGCATGCAATTTAGGAATTAAATGTGGAATGTCTTTAGGAAGCATTTATGAACTAAATTAGGGTTAATTGACCAATTTAGGTTAACTGGCTAATTAGGGCATTAGGGCTTAGCCTTAATGAACTATTGAACTATTGAATTGCTTGAATTCAATCAAGTCTATGATAGAATTATGTTATTCTACATAAAAACCCTAAGTTCCTTTTTCCATTGAAATTCTTACATAATTTCTTTCATACTCTCTCTCATTAATTTCATTACCAAAATTTCATATCAATTTTTGTTTTACTTTTATTTTGTTTCTTAAAACCTACAATCCCCCCCCCCTTCAATTTGGATTTCAAAACTCAATTTTTCCAATGTATCTTTGTGGATCGACCTTGTGCTTCCACTATTACTACATGTTAGTATTAGTAGGTATGCGTGCTTTACAAATTTTATTTTCTTTAGGTTAAGTTGAACTAATGACATCATTTTTAGCTTGAACAAATTGGTGCCGTTGTCAAGGAACTGTGCAATCAACTTATTTGAATTTTGAATCCCTTTTAAAAAAAAAAAAAAGAGAAGTAATAAACCCAAAAATAATTATTGTGATTAAATTTCCTTTTGTGTATGACTTGCTCCTCTCAGAGTATACTTTGTGATTTGATTGTAGACATTGACCGCGAGGAGAGGCGATTTTGAAGGGAAAGAATAAGAGGATAAGAAGGAGATTTGAAAAGCTAAGACAAGAAGAAGAAGAACCAACTCGATCAAGCATTATTAGAGAAGCAAGGGAGCAAACCTTGCAAGAGCTTGCAGAGCCGGATTACAACCAACGACCATTGTGCATAATGTACCCAGAGACTACCATTCCATTCAAACTTAAACCAGGACTTGTGCATTTCTTGCCTACATTTAGCGGGCAACTCGACGAGGATCCACACAAACACATGAAATAATTTCATCTCATATGTGATGGAATGTTCCCACATGGTATAACCCAAGAACAACTTAATCTTAGGACCTTTCCCTTCTCATTGAAGGATGTGGCCAAAGATTGATTGTACTACTTGCCGACAAGATCCATCATTACATGGAATGGTTTGAAAAAGAAGTTGCTAAAAAAAATTTTCCCTGCATCTAAGGCACACAATATTAGAAAAGAAATTTATAGCATTAAGCAAGTTGTAGGAGAGTTACTTTATGAATATTGGGAAAGATATAAACAACTTTGTGCTTCATTTCCTCATCATTAAATTTCTAAACAATATCTTATCCAATATTTCTATTCAGGTTTGCTTCCATTAGAGAGGAGCAACATTGATGCTACCACTGGACGGGCTTTAGCTGACAAGAAGCCCACCAAAGCTAGTCAACTCATATCCACTATAGTGGAAAATTCTCATAATTTTGAATCAAGGACTCTCGACCACAACATTGCTCAATCCAAAGAGGTAAGTAAGCTTCAAACTCAAGTCTCTAATCTTGTGTCTCTTTTTACATAGGTTTCCCAAGGTAGTTTCCATCAAGTTGAGACATGTGGAGCATGTGGAGTAGCCGGACATACATCTGAAGCTTGCCTATAAGCTCAAGTGAATGCAATAGGGGGCTTCGAAAGAAAATACGATCCGCATGGACAAACCTATAATCAAGGGTGGAGAGTTCATCCTAACTTCAAGTGGGGATCTCAAGGACAATTTGAAAACCGGAATCAATCTTCCTCAAGTATGTCTTTAGAGGATGTTGTAAAATCATTAGCTAACCACTCTTTGAAATTTCAACAGGAGCTTCATCAAATTCAAAATGACAACATTTAATTGCAACAAGAGACAAAATCACTCCAACAAGATATAAAATCTTTCCAACAAGACAAGGCTTCACCAATTTGGCGACTCAAATAACCCAACTAACAATCGTGGTAAGCCAGCTAGAAAGAAAGTCCTTTGGAAAGCTTCCCACCCAATCGGAGCACGTGAAGGTAAGTGCAATAGCTCTTAGAAGTAGAAAGGAGATTCCCTCCTTCTTCTCATTTCAAGATGCAAACCCAGTTCATTCCCTTTCAAAGAAGCAAGAAAAGGTAATGAAAGAACAAGAGAGTAAGGTAAGTGAACCAAAGGAGACTCCTATTTTTCCCCAGGTATGTGATTACTCTCTTCCTAAAGTAGAACCCTATGTACCTAAGACACTATCCCTAGTAGATTAGCAGGACCTAAAGGAGAAGATATCGATTTGGAGCTTATTGAGATGTTCAAAAAGGTACAAATTAACATCCTTTATCTTAATGCTATCCAACAAATTCCTAAGTATGCTAAATTTTTTAAAGATTTATGTACTAAGAAAAGAAAAGGGAAGGAAGAGGAGAGAGTAACCATTAACAAGAATGTCTCTATTTTGTTAAAGAAAGATATGTCTAAAAAATGTAAAGATCCAGAAATATTTACCTTGTCATGCAAAATAGGAGAAAGAATCATTACGCATGCTATGCTAGATTTAGGAGCTTCAATAAATGTTATGCCTTACCATGTTCATGAAGACCTAAAATTGAATGACCTATAGAAAACTAACATTTGATACAATTAGCCGATAGGTTATACATACAACCTCTAGGCATAGTTGAAGATGTCATGTTGAGAGTAGATGAATTGATTTTTCCCATTGATTTCTATATCTTAAAAATGGATGAACCTTACACTACGTCTTTTTCTACTATCTTACTAGGAAGACCTTTCATGAAAACTGAAAAAACTAGAATTGATGTAGATAAAGGGCCTTTGTCAGTAGAATTTGATGGAGAAGTAAAATAATTCAACATTTACGATGCTATGAAATCTCCAGAAGAGTACTTGTCTCTTTACTCAATTGATACGCATGATGAGATAGATGATTTTGTTGATTCCATGTTGTATGAAAATTTTGATTCTTTGGTAGCTCCCTCTATAGATTATGACTTTGATTGGATTTCCCATAATTCTTCTCATCCATCTCTTAATTTTTGCGATCATAATGTTTCAAACAAAAAACATGTTTCTAATTCTTCTCTTGAAATTTGCAAAAATGATCAATCTTCTTTAAAAGAGATGATTTAAATTCCTCCAACAATTTTTGTCAAAATATTGATAATTTAAAAATAAATTCAAAAATCTTAAAACAAAGTTTGTTTGAAAAAAAACCCTTAAACTCATGATTATAATTCTAAATTTATTTGTGATAACAAAAACAAAAATAAGACTTCTAACTTTTGCTCTTTTTTTAACGTGAAACACTGTGAAGAAAAATCTCTTCCGTTTTGATGATGGAAGGTGAATAGGGAGGAGTGATGATGACGATTCTAATGTGAAACACTGTGAAGAAAAATCCCTTTATTCTTGTTAGTTTTCTCTCACTATTACTCCTTCTCCCTCACCAAATTTAACAAGGCACGCCCATAACTTTACTTGTGGTGGTGTCCAGTGTTGATGTTTTCACGTTGTTGTGTCCGTGAGGAAGTTTCCAATTGGTGATTCAAGGAGAAGAGTACGTAAAGAAAGAGTTCTTCAAGGGTAAGTATTCTATCTTTTCTCTTTCCTCTCAATTTATTTTGTACAACATGCTTCACGTGATGTTTATCTCTTTGTACAATGAATTCTTTGTTTTAATTAGTTCTAAAAATAAATTGTTTGACACAAAGGTGATCATTCGCTTCTGCACCGAGAATTTGACATATATACTTCAATCAGAGTCTATCCGTGAGATACTTCTATAAAAAACAACCATATACTTATAATTTTATCATTGGATTCTATCAGGGTCTATCAACATACTACAGGTATTGGTTGTCTCTTTGGCCTCAAATTACCAAGGTGGTTACATGTAAACACAAACTATCAATTTATCATTAAACACAAATCTTAAACAAATAAAGTATCAAATAAGTATATCAATTATAGACTTCTAAGACTTCTATCACTGATGTTATCATTAATATTGAGTGATAGAAGTCTATCACTAATATACTTTTTCATTCTATCATTTCTATCATTGATAGACGTTTATTGGTTAATTAAAATGTATTGGTAATATTAGCCAAAGTTGAAATAATAAAAAAGAAGTTAATTAGTCATCGACTTCGATATACATCTATCAAAGTCTATGAGACAAAAATAATGATTTAATAATATCATTAGAGTCTATCTGAGTCTATCAATAATAGGGTTTATCAATCATATACTTATAATTCTATAAGTGACATATTTCTATTAAGGTCTAATCTAATTTAATCCAAATTAATAGCCAAGATGAAGTCCAAAATTAAACTTGAGCTGATCGAAATTAACTTCTTTTTAAAATACATTATCAAGGTGGCTACATGTAAAGATAAATAATAAATTTATCACTAAACACAAACTTCAAACAAATAAAATATCATATAAATATATCATTGATAGACTTCTATTACTACCTATTAGATTAGTTATAGACAATGATAAACGTTTATCATTGTCTATCAGATCAATGATAGACAGTGATCAATGATAGACATCTATAATTGTCTATCATATGATTAATGATAAACGTCTATAATTGTCTATCACTAATCTAATAGAAAATGATAGAAGTCTATCATGCCTCATGAAACCCAATTTAAGCTGGCACCTCAAAATACTTCATGAGGTTGAGTAGCTACCAAAATTCATGCCTCATGAAACCCTAACTAGAATTGAAGTAGAGGAATGACCTAATTTAAGCTGCAGTGGAAAGTTGGACCAAATAAAAGATACAAGACCATGCCCACTTTCTTGGCCTATAAGTAATCGGGCTCAAACCCATGTAATGTCTCTAAGAGACTCTATGAACAGAGGTCCTACCCTTCATTTCAGAGGAATATTGGAAGAACTAAAGACCGAAGCTCTGAAGATCTAAAGATTCGAAGATTCATACTCTAAAAATATGAAGAACAATAACTTTATTGAAACTATGAAGATAGCTTTAAAGAGTATAACTCTCTTTAAGATCTGAACACTAAAGACTAGGAAGACGAAAACTTCTCTTACATTCTTATGAAGTTCTTAAAGGCTTCAAAAGTGAAACTCCAAGAAGACTTGAAAGAAAAACTTCCTTCAAGTGATTAAATATTGGAGATCATACCATACTAAAATCAATACAAAACCAAATTTATTCAACGAAATAAATTTATTGAAAAATTTTGTTGAACGAATATAATAATATTATTTCAAAACTTATTATAAATTTACACAAACAAGAAACAAATGAAACTGTTAACATAAACATAGTTCAACCAACACAAAATATATATTTTTTACCTTGAACTAACACAAAATATATATTTTTTACCAAGAGGTTAGTTCCAACTTCTACTCCATATATTATTATTGTTGAACTTAAAAAAAAAAAATGCTAGATACTTTCATTCATTATTCATAGCTTTCAAGGCATGGAATACAAGCATACATATCATCATGTCTTCACAAGTATGGAATGGAAGAGAAAGAGCCCTTTTAAACTCTCTACATATTTGAAGTTTAATTAATTATAATTTGGTGCTTGCTTCCAACAATTGTAATCTTCCCTATTACACTCACGATGGGGGCTTTGTTCATATGGGAATCTGCTACCTTTGGCTTTCTTTACATTATTCTCATCATGAAGTAGTTGTTGATGATGCTCGTCTTGGTGTTTTCCATTAGTAAGCAAGCAAGAGCTGGTCAATAGCAACATGAACACGATCATGACCGCGACGACCTTCGAATTCCTCTCCATATTCTCCTCGGATTCTTCCTTCTTTTTCCTACAATAAATGAACAACACAAGAAAATTGTTGAAGCAATGCAAGAAGATTAATCATGTGATAATGCTATATTCTTGTAGAATGTTTCTAAAGATAAACTAGACTTTATTAAAGATTCAATAGTCACCAAGTTGAGTTTTGATCTCTTCTTACAAAATTCCTTAAGGCCAAAGAGAAGTATATAAAGAGCATAAATTTTATAAGGTGGTTGGTTATTGAAAAGATTAAGTGGATTGCCCATAATTCATAACATATAATGAAGGTTCTTGAAGCAATTGGGAGCAAGCAAAAGTCCACTTTGCATAGAGGGAAAGGCTATTACATTGCCAAGTGACATCAAATCAGATATGCACGTATTTATTCTTCATTTGTGTTGACACTCATCAAATAATGTCCAAGTTGAAAGTGGGAGAAATTACCACGAGTATTTCTACAGTAACATTAGGATAAATATGAAGGAGATTAAAAAAATAATAATCATAATATGAGAAACCATAGTGTTCTAACATGTGAAAGTGAAAATTCAAATATCTCGACTTTTTAATTGAAGATATGTATCATAAACAGTTGAGTTATACTCACAAATTACTATAAATATACGACGGATCTTTCCAAATTAAACAAATTACACCAATCTAAGAACTAATTATTTATTGTTTGGTCTAACCGTTCATAGATGAAGATTGGTTTTGAGTACCAAGTAGATATAAGGCTTTTTTCAGCTTTGATTTACTTGGAAAAACACATAACCGTCATGGAAGATACCCCATTAGAACATCAAAGTCAACAAAATTTATGAATTCAAGTTAACTCTTATCACTTGCTTGTATATTGCTGGATCTTTCTAAGGTGACGTCTTGTAGATATATACACACTATTTGTTGAATCCATGACATTAATATCACAATGATCGACAACCACAGTAAAACCATGAGCCATGTCACCTTATTTTCAATGATTCTAATTGTGTTGGTTTTATTAGGACCATATTCTTGTACATTAGCCAAGCAAGAGATCATGTAATTACCTAAAAATAAAAACTTCTTCCTAATGCAATCAATAAAGTGTTGTAATATGGAGTTCATGAAAACCTATACATCAACCACCAAAAAATCATAGTACTAATTATTATCATCCCATTTTTCCATTGTCGAATATGTTATGAATTGAAAAGACATCTGAATTGAAACAAAAGAAACAAATTTTAATCGATAAGGAAAAAAAGAATATATTGAAAAAGAAAACAAATGGGACGTACATGAAATTTGCTATTGACTGAAGAATGACTGCAGCTTCAATTTAGAATGCTGGCGGTGAAAGTTAAACGAATAAATACTAAAAGAATCCAAATTAATTAAAGAAGAGAAAAAAATGAAAAATTTTAAGGTCTGTTTTTAAACGAGTCAATTTATTTACAAATATAGCAAAATGTCACTATCTATTACTGATATATGATATTTTGCTATAGTTAAAAATAGTTTGAGTAGTTTTGTCATATCTTAAAAGATAAATGTATAATTCGTAATTTGAAATTTTAAAATCATTTAGAATCAATGTATGAAAAAGAAAATATCGAAATGTTTGGGTTGGAGAGATGTGAATTAAAGGTAAGTCAAATTACTATGGTAGAGGTAATATTGACAAATACAGTATAAATACAGGGGCAAAAACAGTAAATATGATTTTTTTTTTCCATGTGAAATTCTTATAAATAGAAATTTTTTAATTTCAATGTCATTAGTTGGGCTAAAACCAAGCATTTTCGTCTTTTACTATTTTCAATTTGACACCCAGTTTTGATTATACTCTCAAATTTCCTTCTTTTTAATTACTTATATATGCTCTCTCATCTATAAATGAGACCGACAATTTTTTTAGGAAAATTATTATAAATGACAAAACTACTGAAAATATTTACACATAATAGAAACATATCACCTTCTATCTGCATATATATCAATCGACCACGATAAACTACTATCTATATCTATCATAACAAAAATAAATACAGATAGTACTCTATCGCAATCTATTTGCAGATGGACGGTGAAATTTTGCTATATTTGTAAATATTTTTGTTCATTTTTCTATATAGGAAAATAATCTATTTTTTTTATCAATTATTTTATTTGTTTCTCTCTCTAACTACTAATATTTTTTTCATCTAACAAAAACAAATGTTTTAATTTATTCTTTTATTCCATCAGACTTTTTTTTGTATAACTGAATTTCTTTAATGAATTTTAATGGCAATATAGAAAATATACTATATTTACTTTTTTCAATAAAAATTATTTTAATCATTTTTAGTTGATGTAGTTTTTTTTTTGGGGGGGAGGGGGGAGAGACAGACTTTTTTTGGGTTGCTTTAACTTTTAAAATAATTATTGTTAATTTTGCTTTTTGAAAAATCAGCTGTGGATGGATACAAAATGGTATTTGCAAAATTTTATTTTTAAATTATAAAAACTAGTTACGATATTAGATAAATTAATAATAAATTGGCAATTTAATTATATGAACCAAAGTAGATTTATTATTTTAATTATTTTCACATCAATAATTAATTTACAATTGATTATAATATATACTTTTAAAAATTTTATATGATTTGAATTTCAGCTAACATTTTTTCTAAATTATCTGATAAAATTTTAAGAAATATAATTGTTAGAAAAAAAATTGAATCAATTAAAATCCGAAAATATATAAGTAAAAAGTATATTAATATGGAAGAATATTATTCTAAAATGTTTATTTAAATGATTAAGAAATTAACAAATTTTTAGAAAAGCGAAATCTAAAAGCTACTACTATTAGTTTTCACAGGTTAGTTATAATTTAAAAAGTGATTTTCTTAGATTATTTAATAATTTGATTTACTAAATAATAAAGGCGGTTAAAATTTTCCTAAAATACTCCCTACGATTGCAAACGCAATCCCAACCAGAGTCTAAAATTATTATAGTACTATTTGTTAGCTGAGGTAATTTATTTTTAAAATTATTATTATTTGTTAATATTTTCTCTTTCATATTACTCTACTCCATTAAGGCTCTGTTTGGGATTGCTATAGCTTTTAAAATAATGGTTGACAACCGTGCTTTTAGAAAGATTAGATGTGAAAATTAGTAAAATAGTGTTTGGTAAATTTCTGCTTAAACTTGAAAAAATAGATTAGGTTGTTTGATAAATAAATACAAAAACATCTTATTCTAGATATAATAACTAAAATAGTTTTATTTGAAAGAAATCACAAATAGGGATCTCCATGATCAGCGAAAGTGGATCGTTCCAAATTTCGTTCCAATGAACACAAACACTTATAGTCTTAAACAGAAACTAATAGGTTATAGTAGAAATTACAGCATGCTAAAACAAAATACAAGGGATAGAGTATGGTACCTTTGAAAAATCATTCTTCAAGTATCCCTCGATTAGTCTCCAATACGTCCAACAATGCACTCGAACGCAACGATCGAAACAATACGACCACAAACACAACGATCATTTGAATGCTTCACGAATCCAATCGAGTCCAACTCCATTCACGAACAAAGTAGGGACACACCACAAGTGTTACCTTGGTATTCTCGGTGTGAGAATGTAGCATAGACAATGTACTAGATCGTTTAGAAAATGCAAGCCTATCGCATAGAATTTGCTACTTGATCGTGTAGCAACGATCAGCTGAGTAACTATCGTATAGTAAACTTTTAAACGATCGTTTAGACTCTCAATGGCTATCGTTTAGTAAAACAATTTTCCCTTGATAGCCCTTTTTCGTGAGAATTTTCCAAATGGATCAACTCTTAATTTTGGAAAACAATTTTCCTTTTATCTCACGATTACCATAAAACTTTCAATAACCCCCACTCAATCGGTTATTAGAGAAAAAAAATTAATTATCATATAATTAATATATTATAAATAAATATGATAACCAACTTATCATCTTATATTTATAACCTATAGTTTTAATATTTCATCATATGAAATATATAAACCATAGTTCTTTTTCTATTTTATGGTACTTAATATAAATCATATTTATATTAATTCCTCCATAATATATCTCATACATCATACCAATTATATCACATATAATTGAATTTCCTCTTGTTAATTTGAACACTTCAAACTAACCCAAAATCCGATTTTCAACTTGAACCCATTGAGCTACCAAGGGGACCTTATGGACATGTAGCTTAAAGCTCCAACGGTATGTGAATAATTGACTGAACTCTTTAGTCACGAGATCCACCATTTGTTAACTGTCGGGCACTACACTAAAGACCAATAGCTATACTCTTCTCACTACAGATATATTTATATGTCCATATAACCAATCAACAGTGCGATAACCCTTCACAAATCGCTCGTAAGTACAGCTAGGCCAATTTATCGTTTTGCCCCTGTAGTTACATCTAACTTCTTAAGTACCACTGATTCCTCTAATGAACAATAAGTCATAGTCCTACTATGACTAAGTCCTCTCTTCTAAAGAGAGGGTATGACCACTATGTTCAAGACCTGGAATCAACCCTTAAAGGAGCAATTTATATACTTACCCCTGCTTTGGGGAAATAGTGAATTTCATCTTGTGTAACTGAGTTCCCAAGTTCCCAACTCTCCAATTAGACGAATCCTCAAGAAGGTAGGCTTGTTGAGTTGGCAATCTGATCATTCTCACCCATACTAATCAAAGGAGCGCCCTCGTAGGCAGGAGTTCCCAAAACACTTAGGATTAAGATCATGTCACCTATGGTCGTTTTAGTGAAATGTAAGTCTCAATTATCAACGATGTTATATAAAGAGACTAATCATCTCGTGGTCCAGTCTTACAAACTCTTTGTATAGAACACCCCCGCTCGCATGTCTTCACATAAATGGTCAGGATCAGACCATTTATAGCACTTTACAACACTTGTAAATATCTACAAAGCGGGCCGTATCCGTAGTGTCACCAGGATAAGGTATCCCTCATTTATCCTTATACTACAGACCATTTAGGTTATTATTTAAGGCATGATCCACTTGTATGTCTCATATACATGCTTAAGTTTACATGAAATAACAGATCTTAGTTTATTGGATATGAGTAAATGCAAATAAAATAACACTTATTTTGTTAATAACAATGTGTATAAATAGTTTACAAACTACGAGACTCAAAAGAATTAGGACACCAATCCCAACATTATTGTCATTTTTTTAGTAATATTAAAACTTAAAAATTTTTTTACTATGATTTGTTTGTTATAGATTAATTTTTAAATATCAAGGAAAATGACTTTATTAAAAAAATATCAATATGGTATACTTTTAAAAAAAACTAATGCATTTAACTCATGAAAAATAGAAAATAGATTTGACTAGATGAGAAATATATAAATATATATAAAAATATATTTTTTTTAAAGTGTAAAATTAAAAACTAAATGTTAATTAAAAATTTTGATTTTAGAAGAATCTAAAAGCTAGTAGTAGGATACTGCTTTTAAAGTAAACTTGAACTTAACGTGTTTTTAAAAGTGAATTTAACCGATTGAATTTAAATTTGTTTTATTAAAGACAAAAAATAGTTGAGATTTTTTCAAAATGGACACACCTAATACAATGTCAAACGTAGCCTAAAAGATCTGTGGAGAGAATCTTTAACTCTCCATTTTACTCTTACTTTCTTTTAGAATTCCTATTTCACCATTTTTCCTTAATTTTATTTTTCTCCCCACGTAAAATTGCTCTTCGCATAACTTTTGTTCTAGATAATCTCATACCCCTTCATGTTAAAACCTTTCAAATATAAAATAAGGTTTCAAGTGACAACTTTTTATGAAGGAGAAGTTTCATAAAATTAGTTTGTTCCATTGTAATTTTTTCATTAAAAGTCGTAGGATCTCAAGAATAATATTCAAGTTTTCTGAAAAGTGAGTAATCATTTAACTTAGTTTCATAATTTTATTGCTATTTTAGTTTTTCCATATTCATTCCAAAATATTTTGATAGTCGAAGGTGTCTGCAATTCTTATGAGAATTTGTCAAATTTTACTAAAGTAAATGATCGGGAATGAAGTTTGCTTTAAAAAGAGAAATTTTGATTTTTTTTAAAATTGGGAGAATATGTTGTAATTGAGGATCTTCATGGATAATATGTATGTACGTATGTATGTATGTATGTATATTTGTAGAAGTAAATGGTTAACAAATCACTTCAAATCATGTTCTAAAGATTAGATTAGGTTGGGGTTTTAATTTTACTTGTTTTACAGAAGTAAATGATGGAGAATGAAGTTTGCTAAAAATGTGATTTTAGATTTGTGTGTGTTCTTTTTTTTTTTTTTTAAAAAAAAAAAGAATGTAAATGATAGACAAATCGCTTCAAAATTTGTTATAAGGATTAGGTTAGGTTGGAGTTTTGATTTGATTGGATTTTATTTATGGAAAATGTAGATTTTTAATAATATTGTTTGATTTTTAGATTAAATATTGATATTTTTATTTAAATATTTGATATATCTATAAGTAGTTTTGGTAGACAATCCATCGCTTGTTTCTTTTATACCTTGACTTTTCTTTTTTTATTCATTTTAATAATTTTTAGGTTCATATTTCTAATTTGTATCTTGCTTCTAGATGTATGTCCTCCTACCAACATTGTTGTTTATGCAATCCCTAAAGCACTTGCTCTAATCTCTCAAAAGGTACCGTCGATTTTTCTTTGCATTTATATACATAAAAGATATGTAAACCTCCCAAAATAATAGTAACCAATGATCCTACATTTTTTCTATTTTTTTTCTTTGTTCATTTTTTTTTGTAGTTTTTGGTATATTATTGAGCATTATGTTTAATCTGAGCTAGATGATCAACTTCTATATATTGAAGTTTTAGATCAGATCGAGCTCTCATGCAACCTAAAATCAGAAGAAGAAAAATCTGTTCTTCCTCTCTACCTTAACTCTCAAAAACTACTTCAAATTCCTCTCAATTTGGAGACCACATTCCAATCTAAGGCCTAAGATTAGTAGAGAAGATACTTGTGGTGGTCTACTACAAAGATTGAAGAAGAATTTCGTGGTGAATTCAATCAATCTGGGAGAATCATCAAAAGTATTCACTTGAAACCCTAATACTCTAAAACTATGAACATGCATGCTAATTAACTAAAATTGATGTAGTTAGAGTGCTTAGATCCCCAATTGCTTTCGTTCATTGCATTCTAACTCCATCACGAAAAACGCTACATTTTTAGCTTCGTGAGCAGAATCGGGAATCGAAGCCAAATCTCAATTTTTACAGAACATTATAAATTTACAGAATTATAATGCATCAAAATAAATCATCCAGAATTATAATGAATCAAATTAAAATTTTCTTTCTACAACATGCTAATTATGAATAAAAGAGAAAAGGGATAAAGAGATCAAGAATACTGACTTTTGAAGATCTAATCTTCACGTATAATTCCTCTTCTTGAAAAGGTCACAAACTCGAAATCCTAATTTGGACACCAACACGAAATCTTCCCCTGTATTCTCTAGGAAGAGAATCTAAGGAGTTTTGGGCTCTTGGTATTTTGGAAGAGAGTGATAGAGTTTTAGTTTGAGAGGAGGGAGAGTGAGAGCCTGAGAACTTTTCTCAGAGAAAAAAATTCTTGCAGAGATTGTTTTTCAGTAAAACTCAAATGGGGAAGAAGATGATGGTAACCATCTGCACTCTCCTACTTTCACATATTAGAGAGAAAAAAGGGAAGGAGTTACAACTCCCTCCTAAAATAATTTTTCAAAATTTAAAATAAATAAAAGAAAAATTATATAAAAAAACATTAATATATATTTATATGATAATCACTTTATCATATAATATGTATTAAACTATATATTACATCAAATATAACATATAACTTATAGTTTAATATTTTATCAAATACAATATAACCTATAGTTTTCATTTTCTCATTAATGCATAATATTTAATATAAATCACATTTATACTAAATTTAATTATATGAATCCAATTCACATAATTAATATTTGAATCATATTCAAATATTTATTTCTTCTCAAATAAACTTTATATTATAATGTATCAAATACATTATAACGATTATATCATATATAATTAAATTAAATTAATTATATCACATATAATTAATTCCCTCAATTAATTTGAACAATTCAAATTAATCCAAAATTGATTCTCATTTATTCCCTATTGAGCTACAAAGGGGACACCATGGACCTGTAGCTTGAAGCTTCAATTGTACTTGAACAATTAATTAAAGTTTAATTAATTATTCAACATCCATTAACTGTCGCGCACTTTACTAAAGACCGACAGTTGCACTCTTCACACTACAGATATATTTCTGTGTTCATTGGATATAACCAATCAACAATGCGATGACCGTTCACAAATTGCTCGTAAGTACAACTAGGTCAAAATTACCATTTTACTTCTGTAGTTACATCTAACTCTTTAAGTACCACTGATCCTCTAATAAACCATAAGTCATAGTCCAACTATGATCATACCCCTCTCGAGCTAGGAGAAGGTGTGGTGCCACCTTACTCAAACCCCGAAATCAGCTCGTAAGGGAGCAATTTATCTACTTATTCTGACGTTGGGCAATGAGTGAATTTCGTCTTGTGTAGTTGTGTTCCCAGCTCCCCAATCAGATGAATCCCCAAAATGGTAAGCTTGTTGAGTCGGCAATCTGACCACTCTTACCCATACAAATCAAAAGACTGTCCTCATAAATAGGAGTTCACAACTCACTCAATATTTAGGTCATGTCACCTATGGTCATCCTAGTGAAATGTAAGTCTCAATTATGAACGACGTTATATAATGTGACTAGTCATTTTGTGGTCCGGTCTTATACAAACTCCTTTGTATAGAATACCTCCGCTCACATGTCTCTACATGAATGATCAGGATCAAATCATTTGTAGTACTTTACAATAATTGCAATATCTACAAAGCGGATTGTACTCATAGTGTCACCATGATAAGGTATCAAGCCTCATCCATCTACTATAGATCATTTAAGTTATCACTTAAACACGATCCACCTGTATGTCTCTAGATACATGTTTAAGCTATAGATGATAACTTTGGATGTTAGTTTATTAGTTTGTGTGTTTAACGCTACTAAATGTCAAAGAAAACATCTCATATTTTATTAAATATATAAAATGTTTGTAAAATATTTGTACAATACAGTTACAAACTACAGAACCCTACGAGACTTAGGGCATCAACCCCAACAATCTCCCACTTAGGTTAAAGCTAGTGAGGTATACAATATACAAGTACACAAATCAATAAACTAGTGCATAACACACGCCCAATACAAAATCTCCCACTTGCTCCAGACTATATGTGGCTTGTCCCGTAGACCCATACTCTATAGGTGACCCTTAAACACCTTAGCCGTGAGGGCCTTTGTAAATAGATCAGTAACGTTATACTCTGAAGCTATCTATGTGACGATCACGTCCCCTCGATGCACAATCTCTTGCATAAAATGATACTTCTGCTCTATATGCTTCTCACGCTTGTGACTCTGAGGCTCTCAGGAATTAGCCACAACACCACTATTATCACAATAAAAGGTGATGGGCTTTGACATGTCTGGAACCACTTCCAGATCAGTCAGAAATTTCCTGAGCCACATATCTTGCTTAGCAGCTTCACAAGCCGCTACGTACTCAGCCTCTATAGTGGAGTTAGCAATGGACCCTTATTTAGTGCTCCTATTGACTACTGCTCCTCTGTTTAGAGTAAACACTAATCCTATTGTGGATTTCTTAGAATCCTTATTAGTCTAAAAATCAGAGTATGTGTATCTTATAACGATCAAATCTTTAGAACCATACACGAGCATGTAGTCACTCGTTCTCCATAGATACTTGGGGATGTTCTTAAGAGTGGTTTAGTGATCATATCCTAGATTAGACTGATAGCTATTGACTATCCCCAAGTTCATAGCAGATGTCAGGTTTAGTACATAACATTGCATATATCAGGCTGCCAACAGCCAATGCATAGGGGATCCGTCTCATTTCCTTAACCTTTTTTGGTGTCTTTGGACATTGTTCTTTTGACAATATAACTCCATCCCTAAAAAGGAATAAACCTCTCTTGGAGTTTTGCATTGAAAATTTGACAAACATTTTGTCAATATATGATGCCTGAGATAGGGCTAGCATTTTGTTCTTTCGATCTCTAAAGATCATAATGCCTACAGCAAACTGCACATCTTCCAAATCTTTCATTTGGAATTGGGTTGCTAGCCAATTCTTAATTTCAGTCAGTAAACCTACATCATTCCTAATGAGTAGCATATCATCTACATATAGCACTAGAAAAGCTATTGAACTTTTGATGATTCTCTGGCAAACACAAGGCTCATCAACATTTTGATAAAAGCCATAAGTTTTGATCGTAGTATTGATAGATCTTGGAAAGAATTATTCTTTTAGTATTAAATCCCTCAATTCTATATTATTTGTTTGCTTAAAACATCTATTTTATAGGTAAAAATCCAATCCGACACATTTAGAGTCATTACAAGTAGTTTCAAGCTAAACGGAGTCAAATTAGGCAAAAAGAAACAACTAAGAAGAAAATAAGTTGGAAAATTACCATTCTACCCCTCAATCGAACCAATTTAACATGCTTCAGCACCACTCGGAGCGTCACAACGCTCTCATTATAACATGGTCCAATGCTAGCTCAATGCTGTAAGACAGAATGCATCAAAATGTTGCAAAACAAGGCAGAATCGCAACGTTGCGACCCTCAACTTATATAATCCTTCAATTTTCCAGAAGTAAAATAATAATAATAATACTAATGATATTTTCTGAGAGAGAGGAAAATTTAGAACAAACTTAGAGAGAAAAACCCACGAAATTATTTTGTCTTGAGGGATTTCTTGTAACATTCACAAGTATTTTTGTGAATTTCTTCATTTTTTGTATCAATTCTTCAATGGATTCTTTCAAGATTTCTCCAATTTATGGCTAGGTAAGTAATGGAAATCCTTAATCTAGGATTAATTTCTTGAGATTTTTTTGTGTAACTTTCTTGAATTTTTTGCATTCTTGAATGTTCTTGTGTTGAATTTGAATAGAAATTAATGGAAAATAGTTGATGCCAATTTTTTGTATCAATTCTTCAATGGATTCTTGAATTTTATTAATTTCTTGTATGCAAATCTTGCTTGGCACTATTACACAATAGTAAGATAGGTTGCAAAAAATTAAGATTTCTTGTTTTAATTAGGACTTTGCTTCCGAAATTAATTCTTGAATTTCTTAATTGAGAGCATTCAATCAAATCGTTCTTGAAATTTACTCTAATGTGTTTCTTGAATGTCATAATCACGAGAACCCTAGTTTCTAAAGCAATTTAAGAAAAGAACATGAATTTGCTGAATTGAAGTGTTTTTTACTTAGATTAGGGTTTATTGGTATGATACATGTTAATTAGCTAATCGAGTCTTTAGGATTTTTACTCTATTGGATTATGGGACGTTGAATTTTCATGTATTTGTTCAAGATCAATGATAGAATAAAACCTAGTTAACAAAGATTTTCCAAGCATCTCTCTCTATTGAATCTTTACTGTAAAAAAAAAAATGTTTGTGTTATAATTCTTGTTGCAATTGCTTTTATTTTGATTTTAGTTAGTTTCTTTAAAACAAACAACCCCCCTCTCCCCCCTCCATTTGTTACAATTTGGAATTCAAAAGTCAAATCTTGCCAATTAATAGAGGTTCCTGATGGATAAACCTCTTACTTCCGTTATAACTACGTGTTAGTTTTTAGTTGTTATTTGAGCATTATAAATTTCATTTCTCTTGGGTTAAATTGAATTAACGACACCAATTTTATCCCGAACAAATTAGCACCACATTTGGGGCACTGATTAATTGGCTAATTTGAATTTTGAATTCCAAAAAAAAAAAGAGAGAGAGAGAAATAATAAACCCAAAAATAGTTTGCGTGATTAAATTTCCTTTTGTGAATGACCCGCTCCTCTCGGAGTGTACTTTGTGATTTGATTGTAGACATTGACCGTGAGGAAAGGTGACTTCAAAAGGAAAGAACAAGAAGAAGAGGAGAAAATAATGGTACAAGGGATTGAGCTTAAGGCTCTCCCTTCGCACCTCAAGTATGTCTTCCTTAGAGATGTAACAGCCTTTCCAGTTATCATTTCTAAAGAACTCACGTCTTCTCAAGAACGCACATTAGTGGAAACATTAAAGATCTACAAAAAAGCAATCAGCTGGACTTTGGATGATATCAAGGGGATAAGCCCTTGCCTTTGTATGCATAGAATTGTTCTAGAAGACGGAGCCAAGGCCACCGTCCAACCTCAAAGAAGACTTAATCCAACAATGAAAGAAATAGTTCATAAGGAAATCATCAAACTCTTTGAATCCGGAATAATATACCCAATTTCAGATAGCCAATGGGTAAGTCCAATACATGTGGTACCAAAGAAAACTGGAATGACCATTATCAAAAATGAAAAATGTGAGATAATTCCAATAAGAATACAAAATGGTTGGAGAATGTACATAGTTTCAGAAAGCTAAATGAGGTAACAAAAAATGATCATTTTCCTATTTCTTTCATTGACCAAATGGTTGAATGACTCGTCAAGAAACCGTATTTTTGTTTTCTCGATGGATTTTCAAGATTCTATCAAATACCAATAACACAAGATGATCAAGAAAAGACCACGTTTACATGCACTTACGGTACATATGCGTTTAGGAGAATGCCATTTTGGCTATGCAATGCCCTAAGTACGTTTCAACGATGTATGATGAGTATTTTCTCCGACTACGTAGAAAAGTGCATGGAAATATGGATGATTTCACTGTGTATGGGAATTCTTTTGAAGATTGTTTAGATAATTTGAGTTTGATTTTAAAAAGATGTATAGAAACCAATTTAGTTCTGAATTATGAAAAATGCCACTTCATGGCTTCTCATGGAATTGTTTTAGGACATCTTGTGTCATCAAAAGGCATAGAAGTAGATAAAGCAAAAATAAATATCATTGCTAACCTTCCCTATCCTTAAAACATTAGGGAAGTGCGATCTTTTCTTTGTAGTGCAAGATTCTCCAAGAGGTTCATTAAGGATTTTTCCAAAATTTATCTCCCTCTATGAAGGAACTCTAATTGGAGAGAACTTCGAGCGAAAGTAAGATCGTCCAAATTTTCATTTTTCATTGAATACAAGTTTTATAGATAAACAAGAACAAGATATGCATTTACATAAATTATAGCATACTATACGCTAAAAGAAAACTTAGGGTTTCAGAAACCCTTACCTTTGAAGAACACTTTCTTCAAGAATCCCTCGAACAAGTCACGAACGAATCTCCTTCTCCAAATGGGACACTACCAACCAGAGCCTCCTGTATTCTCCTTAGGGATTGTGGAAGAGGGCTCTACCTTAGGGCTTTGGAAGAGGGAAGGAGATGGAGAGGAAAAGAATGAGGAGAGCAACTTTTCTTCTTTATAAGTTTTTCCCAGAGAGAACTGATCTTTTTTTTTTCAATTAATCTTCTTCTTCTCTCACACAACCCACGTAATTGACTGAGAGAAAATGGGGGAAAAATTTCTAACTCCCTCCCTTTAATTAATTAATATTAATTTTAAAAAAATTAAATTAATAATAATTATGCATATAATAACAATCTTAATATATGTATATAAACTATATGTTATATCTCATATAACACATAATCTATAGTTACATATTATATCAAATACAATATAGCCTACAGATGTATTTTCTCTCAATAATGCATGACATTTAATATAAATCACATTTATATTACATTTACTTATATGAATCTCATTCATATAATTAATATTTGAATCATATTCAAATATTTAATTCCTCTCAACTTATCTATGGTATTTACTATAAATCATATTTATATTAAATTTAATTACATGAATCTCATTCGTATAATTAGTATTTGAATCATATTCGAATTCCTCTAATATTACTTTATATTTTAATGTATCAAATATATTATATTAATTATATCGCATATATAATTAATTTAATTAATTATATCACTCAATTAATTTGAACACTTCAAATTAATCAAAAAAAAATTCTCGATTAAATCCCCATTGAGCTATAGAGGGGACTTTATGGACCTGTAGATTGAAGCTCCAACGGTACTCAGATAATTAATTAAACTCTTCAATTAAATTACCCAACATGCGTTAACTGCCAGTCATTCTACTAAAGAACGACAGTTTCATTCTTCGTACTACAGATAAATTTATGTGTCCATTGGATATAACCAATCAACAGCGCGATGACCCTTCATAAATTGCTCGTAAGTACAGCTGGACCAAAATTACCATTTTTCCCCTATAGATATATCTAACTTCTTAAGTACCATTGATCCCTCTAATGAACAATAAGTCATAGTCCAACTATGACCAAGTCCCTCTTGGACCAGGAGAGGGTGTGGTCACTATGCTAAAGCCCCAAAATCAGCCCTTAAGGGAATAATTTATCTACTTCCCTCTACATCGGGGAAGGAGTGAATTTCGTCTTGTGTAGCTGTGTTCCCAGTTCCTCAGTCAGACGAATCCCCAAAATGGTAGGCTTGTTGAGTTGGTAATCTGGCCACTCTCACCCATACAAATCAAAGGGTGGCTTCATGAGCAGGAGTTCATCACTCAGGATTCAGGTCATGTCACCTATGGTCATCTTAGTGAAATGTAAGTCTCTATTATTAACGATGTTATATAAAGAGACTAATCATTTCATGGTCCAGTCTTATACAAACTCTTTGTATAGGATACCCCTGTTGACATGTCTCCACTGAATGATCAGGATCAAATCATTTATAGCACTTTACAGCACTTGTAACACCTACAAAGCGGGTCGTATCCGTAGTGTCACAAGGATAAGGTACCCAGCTTTATCCATCTACTACAGATCGTTTAGGTTATTAGTTAAACAAGATCCACTTGTATGTCTCTACATACTTATTTAAATTACATGAAATAACTTCGGATCTTAGTATATTGGATTGAATAAAATAACACTTATTTTATTAACAACAATATGTTTATACAAAGTTTACAAACTACGAGATTACAAGAGATTTAGGACACCAATCCCAACACTCTGTCTAGCCTACTTAAAAAAGATGTCATATTTGATTTCAACGATGAATGAAAGGAAGCCTTTGACAAGCTTAAGGAGAAGTTGACTTCAACTCCAATTCTCCAACCACCACGATGGGACTTGCCATTCGAGATCATGTGCAATGTTAGCAACCTAGCAGTTAGGGCAGTATTGGGACAGAGAGTTGACAAGAAGTGTCATGTGATCTATTTCGCATCAAGGATTCTCAACTCAACTCAAATCAATTATTCCACCACATAAAAGGAATTTCTTTCCATTATTTTTGTTTTAGATAAATTTATATCTTACATACTTGGTTTTCCAATCATTGTTTACACTGATCACACTGCTCTTAGATACCTTATGACGAAGAAAGAATCCAAACCCAGACTTATAAGGTGGATCCTTCTTTTGCAATAGTTCGACTTAACCATCAAAGACAAAAAAGGATTAGAGAATTCAGTAGCCGATTATCTAAGCCAAATCGTGCAAGAAAAGAAATTAATTCCAATCAGAGAAAATTTTCCTGATGACACCTTTTTAAGGTATCTACTTTCCTATAGTGGTATGCCAACATGGTAAATTACCTTGTGACTGGTAAGTTTCCCTTTCACATGTCTTCATCTAGAAAGTCTAAACTCAAAAGTGACTCTAAATATTTTGTATGGGATCCTCCTATTTTATGGGAATCTTGTTCAGATCAAATAATTAGGAGATATGTTCCAGACAAAGAGTTTGAGTTTTTTTTTTTGTTGTTTTGTCACGAACACGCATGCAGAGGTCATTTTAGTCCAAAACGAATTGCTAAAAAAATTTTAGACTCAAGACTTATTTTGGAATTCTTTGTTCACCAAGTCTTATGTATATTGAAAATCTTGTGATAAATCTAAAAAATTTTGATCTTTGTAAAAAAGAAACGAAATGCCACTTAATTCCATTCTTGTATGAGAAATATTTTATGTTTGGGGTTTAGATTTCATGGGTACATTCCCTTCTTCGTTTGGCTATCTGTACATTTTGCTTGAGGTAGATTAGGTTTCCAAGTGTGTTGAGGCAATCCCCACTAGAACAAATGATTCTTCTATTATTTCAAAATTTCTCAAAAATAACATATTTTGTAGATTTGAGATTCCTAGAGCAATTATAAGTGACTAGGGAACACATTTTTGCAATAGAGCTATAAAGGTATTATTGAAGAAATACGGAGTACACCATCGAGTTGCAACCCCATATCATCCTCAAACAAATGGCCAAGTAGAAATTTCCTATAGAGAAGTGAAAAGAATTTTAGAAAAGACGGTCAACTTAAAAAGAATAGATTGGAGCTCCCGTCTTAATGATGCACTTTGGGCTTATTGAACCATTTTTAAGACATCTATAGGATCAAACCCGTATAGAATTGTATATGGCAAAACATGCCATCTTCCCGTAGAGGTCGAACACAAGGCATATTGGGTGGTAAAACAATGTAATTTGAATCTAGCTCAAGCTGGAGAGGAAAGATTTCTAGAATTGCAAAAATTAGAAGAATTGAGATGTAATGCTTATGAAAACTCCAAGATTTATAAAAAGAAAACCAAATTTGCTCATGATAAAGGTTTTATAAGAAAGGACTTCAAAATAGGACAAAAAGTATTGCTTTACAATTCCAAAGTACAATTGATGCTTGAAAAACTTAAGTTCAAATGGTTAGGTCCTGTTGAAATTACTAATGTTTTCTCTTATGGTGGAGTTGAAATTAAAAGTCTTGAAACAGGAAAACTTTCAAGGTGAACGGGCACAGGCTTAAAGTTTACAACAAAGGGCATGTAAACCAAGTTCAGTTGGACTTGCGTTTGAATAATCTCTCATCCAAGTGATCCCCTTCTTCACTAACGTTGAGCAAGTGACAGTAAAAATTTGCAACAACAGGACAAATTTTCTTTTTCTTTTCATTTTGCATTTCTTTCTCCCTTTTTTCTCCATTTTTTTCTTCTTTTTGCATTTCAAATAAAAGAATAATTGATTATTCCTTTTCTTTGTAGGTCATCTCAAGAAGAAAAAGGAAAATCCAAAATAAAAGGAAAACTCAAAGAAAAACAAAAACAAAGAATTTCTCACAAGCGAAAGAATGAGCAATCCTAAAAACCAAGGAAGTTTCTCTCTACATTCCTTACTTTTTGTTCTTGAACTCATTTGCATATTTTAAACATTGAGGACAATGTTCAATCTTTAAGTTGGGGGTGGAAAACATTGCATCTTTTTAACATTTTTTATTAAATTTTTTAGGTTTAGAAAAATGAGCCTTGAGCATCTAATATATAATGATGCATGTCTGGAACCCTTGAGCATCTTAGCTCAAGTTAGATTTAGATTTAGATTTAGATTTTATCATTTTGATATTTTGATACCTTGATTAGATTTTGTGACTCTGAATTGACATATCTTGATATATTTGAGGCTCTGATACATTTTGATAGCATAACTTTGATTCTCTGAGAACATAACTATTGAATTCTTAATGCTCCAAAAGATTATTCTTTGACTCTTTAATCATTTTGCTACAAGTGAATAAATGCATGATTGATTGAATGCATGAAAATACACAATAAACAAATCTCATTCATTTTGTTTTATACATCATTTTATTTACACAATCATTTCTTTATTATCAATGAAATTTTGATTACACACTCTTTTTAGTAAAGATACAAATGGAATTTTAGACCTTTTAAAATTTTATAACAAAATTTTGTAACCATTTTTCCAAAAAAATGCTTTTCCTTTTAATTTCATAAAAAAATTGAATACTTAGCATTTAGATTTATTTAAAATCTTAAAACTTTTAGAAATGTAATGTCTACTTAATTTTCTTTGTCACCCCGATAGGACAACTTTTGGTCTAAGAACAACCATCTTGTTAGAGTAGCAAGTCTAGACAAAAAGGATAAAATAGGGCGTTCTAATAAAAGACGGAAAGAAAGAAAAAGTTGCTAATATAAAAAAGTTAATTAAAGCAATTTTTCCAAATAACATGACTTTCATTAATGTGTGTGTGCGCGCTTGGATAGAGGTGAAAAGAGCTACCTTTATCGTGTTTTGTTAGGGCTCGCTAGAAAAGAATGATAGGTTCCTAGCGGTGTGAGTGTGAAAACTATCCCTCTAGGTAAAAGAAATGTCAATTAAGTTTTGTGTGTGAGAGTTTTAAAGGCACCCTTGCGTTAGAAGTGCCTCTCTCTAATGCAATTTAGGTGTATCTTAGACCGATAACTAGGCCAGTGTAGGGCGTAAAGAAATTGAGAGTTAGATATCACCTTTTCACTAGTTTTGGCCTTTAAATAAACTAAATCTTTGTAGTCTTTTCTTTTATGACTTTGCAAGAAAAATACATTTTCTCTTAAAAAATAAGTTTCAACTCTTTGTTAGCAAAATTTTAATTTTCTAAATTCTTTTTTGTATCATTACTTCCTTGATTGTTGAGAAAAGTGATGAGAATCAAATTTTTGTGTAAGACAATTGAGCATATGAACAATTCGAATAAGAGAATGAAAGTTTTGAATAGTCTCAATAAACAATAACAAATTCACATTTTGCTTGAATGAATGCATATTTCTAGTTTTTAACTTGCTCAGGACGACCAAGTGCTAAGTTGGGGGTATTTTGATGGGTCTTGAAAAGAGCTATTTTCTTATTTTTAAATCCCTCAGTTTTATATTATTTGTTTGCTTAAAACATCTATTTTATAGGCAAAATCCAATCCCAACACCTTTGGATTCATTACAAGAAGTTTCAAGCTAAAAGGAGTCAAATTAGGCAAACAAATCAACTAAGAATAAAAGAAGTTGGTAAATTACCATTCTACCCCCCAATTAAACCAATTCAACATGCTTTAACACCACTCGGAGCGTCGCAACGCTCTCACTATAACATGGTCTAATGCTAGCTCAACGCTGTAAGACAGAATGCATCAAAATGTTGCAAAACAGGGCAACGTCGCAATGCTCCAGACATTCACGAAAAAAATAAAAAGCGTGCACGCGCCTTTGTGCGACCAAGCGTTGGAGTGAGCGTCATCGTAGAGTCACAATGCTGCGAAGCTCATCTGATATGATCCTTCAGTTTTTCAGAATTCAGAAGAAAAAAAAATCATATTTTCTGATAGAGAGGAAAATTTAGAACGAACTTAGAGAGAAAAATCCACGAAATTATTTTTTCTTGAGGGATTTCTTGTAAAATTCACGAGTCTTTTTGTGAATTTCATCATACTTTGTATCAATTCTTCAATGGATTCTTTGAAGATTTCTCCAATTTATGGCTAGGTAAGTAGTTTTCTTGGGAAATCTTTAATCTATGTTTAATTTCTTGAGATTTTTTGTGTAATTTTCTTGAATTTTCTGCATTCTTGAATTTTCTTGTGTTGAATTTGAATAGAAATTAATGGCAAGTAGTTGACACCTTGATTCTAATTTCTTGTATGCAAATCTTACTTCGCACTATTGCATAATAGTAAGATAGGTTGCAAAAATTAAGATTTCTTGTTTTAATTAGGACTTTCTTTCCGAAATTAATTCTTGAATTTCTTTATTTAGAGCATTCAATCAAATTGTTCTTGAAATTTACTCTAATATGTTTCTTGAATGTCATAATCACAAGAACCCTAGTTTCTAAAACAATCTAAGAAAAGAACATGAATTTGTTGAATTGAAGTGTTTTTTTACTTAGATTAGGGCTAATTGGTATGGTACGTGTTAATTAGCTAATCAGATCTTTAGGGCTTTTACCCTATTGGATTATGGAATGTTGAATTTTCATGTAATTATTCAAGATTAATGATGAATAAAACCTAGTTAACAAAGATTTTCTAGGAATCTTTCTCTATCAAATCTTTACTATATAAAGAAAAAAGTTTGTATTACAATTCTTGTTATAATTTCTTTTGCTTTGGTTTTAGTTTTTTTAAAAACCAACAACCCTCCCCCCCCCAATTTTGTTACAATTTGGAATTCAAAAGTCAAATATTGCCAATTAATAGAGGTTCCTTATGGATCGACCTCTACGTATTAGTTTTATTTATTGTTTGAGCATTATAAATTTCATTTGTCTTGGGTTAACGACATTGATTTTATCCCGAACAAGTATAAAATCTTATATTCCAAGATTGAGAAGCTTGCTTCACTCTATAGATAGACCGATTAAGCTTGCAAACCTTTTGCTCTTGACGTTGGGTTATGAATCCCTTAGGCTGCTTCATATAAATGGTCTCCTCAAGATTATCATTCAGAAAGGCAGTCTTGACGTCCGTTTTCCAAATCTCATAACCATAATATAAGGCAATGGACAGGAGGATCCAAATAGACTTCAACATCGCAACAAGTGACAAAGTCTCCTCATAGTCAACTCCTTCAACTTGGGTATAACCCTTTGTCACAAGTCTAGCTTCGAGGTTTGTACCTTCCCATCAGTGATAAATGATCACTATGAGTCAGACTCAATAGAATTTGATCAATCCTTTTTTCTGTCGTTAAGGTAGAGAACTGAACCAAGAATTCTCTTTCTTTATCATCAATTGAATCACTGTTCGAGACCCAGGATTCTATTTCATCATCAATCCAATCCCAATCACCGTTCACATTTTTTCTTTTTCTTATCCCGTTTTCTTTTATAGATCCATTTGCAACCTATAAGTTTTATCCTTATCAAATTGATCTACAAGATCCAAATAGGATTGAAGTACATAGACTCCATTATGAGATCCATAACTTTGATCCATTCATCTTTGTAAACATCCTCTATTGCCTTCCATTAACTTATTTGAACAATTTAAATCATTCATCTTTTCCTTTTATGAGTTAACAAGGGGACCTTATGGACCTACATATTAGAAGCTCCAATGATATGAGATTAATTAATTAAACTCTTTAATTAAATTAATCAATATTCATTAACTACCGGGAACTCCACTAAATACTTATAGCTGCATTCTTTGCATTACTGTGTCCACGAATATAACCAATCAACAGTGAGTCGACCCTTCACAAATCGCTTATAACTACAGCTGGCTCAAATTACTGTTTTACCTATGTAGTTACATCTAACTCTTTAAGTACCATCTATCCCTCTAATGAACAAACAACTTAAGTCCAACTATAAACTAACACCTCTCAGGCCAGTGAAAGGTTGAGGCCTCAATGTTCAAGACCCAGAATCAGCTATTAAGGGAGAAATTTATCTACTTCTCCTAAAGACGGGAAGGAATGAATTCCATATTGTGTAGCTGTGTTCCCAGCTCTCTATGTCACACCCCTTCCCAAACTATCCTCTTAACCTAGAAGAAGATACGACTGCAGTAGTTACCAACCCTTTTGTTGGCACTTACTGCCTACTAGCCTGTTTAACCTATCTAAAAAACCTAATAACAACAACATGTATATAATAATCAACAACCAATGGTCACAAACTAACAGGGTTTCACACATAACTAACATATACTGAATGTACATAAAACAACGTCCTGTGAGCCCTAACTAGTTAACATTGTCCCTATATGCATAAAACATGTGTATAGGTAATTACAGACAACCACCAAAACTATTAAGATACTAGAGTTCTTGTCTTCGAGTGGTGGAGCAGCAACAAAGTTATCTTCTGGGGAGTTGACTGCTACCTAGGGAAAGAAAAACGTTTAAAACGGGATGAGTGATAACGGGCAGAAATGCATGTTATCATAGTACTAAGTTCTTTAACAATGCTGGTTTGCATTGATAAAACATGTTAAATTGCGTCCAAAAAGCATCAAATTCATAATATTGTGGTCGCATGCATTCATTGCGTAGGAACAGTTGATTTTTGTATTTTTATTCAGAATATGCGTTGACGCAAGATAGAAATTGCGATTATAGGAAATCATTAGTCGAGCGCAGCATCACCGCAAGGCTTTATGGTGATTGTGTTCGCAAACATTTTCTCAAGAAGGATCGCTGCAACTTGGTCGACACAACTTGGTGGGCGCATCTGGGTGAAAGGCATAATTAATCGCGATGGGACAGAAACCTGATGACGGTCGAATCTGAATTAAGTTGACAACCGCTAACGATAACAAGTACATTCAGCTTTTCGGTGCATCAGTCAGGGAATTAAAGCCATCCCATCTGAGAGAAGCCGCCTTTCACCCCGGAAGCACTATAAATACCAGAGGCATCGTTCAGAAAAGGGGTTCCACCAGTTCACAAATTCACCATCTCACGAGTTCACAAGTTTTGTTCATAGTTTAGAATTTCTTTTACTTTAAGGCGGACACGAGAGAGGAGGTTGTGCCGATAGATCATTCCAGTAAGCTTGAGAGAATGCCGAAAGCTTCAAGAACAGAGAGAGGGCCAACTCTTATGGAAGCATGAATATCTTTTGAACCGAATAGAGATTGATAGTGTAAAAGCCTCGGTCAGCAACGAATTGCTACCAGACTCTCTACCTTTAACTTCCATTGTTATTTTGTGCTCAAACTCATTTATCGATATGGAATTTACTTCTCTATATCTGTTCACTCTCTGTTATTTATGCATGAGTAGCTAAATCTGCTGAATGGGTTGGGAAGCATTTAGCTAACACAACTGGTAATCTTCATTCTATGCGATTATCTTATATTATATATGCTTCTTTCGTCCATTAGAGATACTTGGGAAGGTAGTTTGAGGACAAGATCTAGGCTTGGGAAGGTTAGGTCAGAATCTAGGCTCGGGAGAGTTTGATTAGAATGCATAATCAAGAGATAAGAGCTTAGGAATAAGCATTGTTTGCTATTAACGCATCGCATGCATCCTAGAGATAGGATATGATTGTGTGCGGTCACCTTGCCTTTGTGCATCTTGCATCATCGCATAAAAAAGAGTAGAGACTTAGGAATAAGCTTTATGGACACTTTTGCATTCAACACATGCATCCTAGATTTAGGAGCATCGCATTTGCATTGGAAAATGACTTGCTGTGCATAGTTGTAGTATGATCGCATAGTCTGACGCATTCCCAAGTAATGCTAGCTAAAGACCTTCTCAACCCATTCATCCGCATACTTAGTGCATCTATCACACAACTGACTTTTCTCAAATCTGCCGCATTTGTTTATTTTGATCATCGCAAACAACAACCTCAACAACTATTGATTTATTTGGTTACCGCAAAGTTTTCATAAAAATTACCATCGCAACTTGTTTTCACAAGTCTCTGAGTTCGACCCTAGACTTACCAGGAACTCAGTGGGATTTACATTTGGATTCTACTGAGAAAACTTGAGTGCTCAATGCATTTTCATCAACGCAATTCATCCACAATTTCACTTCATAAAATAACGCATCAAGTTTTTGGCGCCATTGCCGGGGACTTTGGCAAAATAGTGTGCTAACGGTAGTTTTTCTCAATTCTTTACAGACTCTCAATCTCTGGCAAATTACAACCCGGAGATTGAGAGAATGTTTAGACGGAGATTAAGAGACCGCCAACAACAACAGTCAAATAAAGAAGAGATGGCGGAGCAGCTTAGAAACGGAGCACCAAATGATAACAACGTCATGGAGAATCCAATCCTTCTGGCTAACAATCTCAATAGACCCATTAGGGACTATGCATCGCCAAACCTCTATGATTTCTCTCCACAAATCATGAGGCTTTCCCTCGACAGAAGCCGATTCGAAATGAAACTGGTGATGCTGCAGATGATCCAGACTGCAAGACAATTCGGAGCCGGCGTGGCGATGACCCGCATGCCCACCTCCGAAGCTTTATTGAAATCTGCAATACTTTTGTGTTCCTGAACATCTCTACCGAAGAAGTTTGACTAACTTTGTTTCCATTTTCTCTTTGTGATCAGGCGAGAAAATGGGCATATTCCTTCGAGCCGGGAGAGATCACTTCATGGGAACAGGACGTAGAGAAATTCATGAAGAAATACTTCCCACCTATTGAGAACGCTAGACGATGGAAATTCATAACAAATTTTAAACAAGACATAGACGAATCGCTCAGCGATGCCTGGGCGAGGTTTAAGAGGTTGGTCAGGGACTGTCCACATAATGGTTTGCCAGATTGCCTTCAAATGGAAATTTTTTATCATGGTTTAAATCCCGCTTTGTAGACTGCTGCCAATGCGGCAACCGCTGGTGGTTTGCTAGACAAAACGTATGACAAGGCTAAGATTATCTTGGATTGCATCTCTAAAAACCACAAAGATTGGAGAGAGAGTGATCAGAGATTGAGAATTCAGACTAAGGACAGGATCTAGACTTGGGAAGGTCAGGTTAGAAACTAGGCTCGGAAGAGCCAGATTAGAACGTATAATCAAGAGATAGGAGCTTAGGAATGAGCACTATTTGTTATCAACGCATCGCATGCATCCTAGAGATAGGATATGATTGTATGTGGTCACCTTGATTTTATGCATTTTGCATCATCGCATAGGACAAGCGTAGAGACTTAGAGATAAGCTCTATGGACACTTTTGCATTCAACACATGCGTCCTATACTTAGGAGCATCGCATTTTCATTGGAAAATGACTCGTTGTGCATGGTTGTAACATGATCGCATAGTCTGACGTATTCCCAAGTAACGCTAGCTAAAGATCTTCTCAACCCGTTCATCGCATACTCATTGCATCTATCACGAAACTGCCTTTTCTCAACTCCGCCGCATTTGTTTATTTATTTCTTGTCAACGCAATCAAACAACAAATCCACAATTTATTTATTCGGTTACCGCAAGGCTTTCATAAGAATTACCAACGCAATCTGTTTTCACAAGTCCCTATGTTCGACCCTGGACTTACCAGGAAACTCAGAGGAATTTACACTTGGATTCCACTGGGGAAACTTGAGTGCACTACGCAATTTCATCAACACATATCATCCACATTTCCACTTCATCAAATCAAGCATCATGTTTTTGGCACCGTTGCCGGGGACTTCGACAAAATAGAGTGCTAACAGTAATTTTTCTGATTTCTTTGCAGAATATCAATCTCTGAAGAATTACGACCCGAAGATTGAGAGGACATTTAGAAGGAGATTGAGAGACTGCCAACAGAAACCACAACTAGATAAAGAAGAGATGGCGGAGCAACCTGGAAATGGAGCACCAAATGATAACAATGTCATGGCGAATTCAATTCTGTTGGCAAACGATCGCAATANTAAAGAAGAGATGGCGGAGCAACCTGGAAATGGAGCACCAAATGATAACAATGTCATGGCGAATTCAATTCTGTTGGCAAACGATCGCAATAGACCCATTAAGGACTACACATTGCCAAACCTCTATGATTTCTCTCCAAGAATCATGAGGCCTGCCCTCGACAGAAGAAAATTCGAAATGAAGCCAGTGATGCTGCAGATGATCCAAACTGCAGGTCAATTCAGAGGAAGGCGTGGCGAGGACCTATACGCCCACATCCGAAGCTTTATTGAAATCTACAATACTTTTGTGCTCCTGACCATCTTTGCCGAGGAAGTTCGACTAATGTTGTTCCTATTTTCTCTCTGTGATCAGGCTAAGAAATGGGCGTATTCTCTTGAGCCAGGAGAGATCACTTCTTGGGAACAGGTAGTGGAAAAGTTTATGAAGAAGTATTTTCCACCTATAGAGAATACCAGACGAAGGAAACTTATCACAAATTTTGAACAAGACATGGACGAATCGCTCAGCGATGCGTGGGCAAGGTTTAAGAGGTTGGTCCGGGACTGTCCACATAATGGATTGCCAGACTACCTTCAAATGGAGATTTTCTATCATGGTTTGAATCCCGCTTCGCAGACCGCTGCCAATGCGGCAGCTAGTGGTGGTCTGCTTGATAAAACATATGATGAGGCGAAAAATATCTTGGATCGCATCTCTAAGAACCATGAAGATTGGAGAACGAGTGACCAGAGATTGAGACTCAAAGACACTAAAGCAAATAATGGTGTTATTGCTTCACTACAAAACCAAAAGACCGCAATGATGAATTTAATCCAAAGAATTTCGATCAGCAGCCCAACATCGTAAACTAGGCAAATCAACACAATCAGTCAAAACACTGCAAGGTGTCGACTTGCGGTGATGGGCATGCGATGGAAGATTGCCCGAAAAATCCATAATCTGTATACTTTGTGAAAAACAATCCCTTTTCGAATACCTACAACCCCGGATGGAGGAACCACCCCAATTTTGTTTGGAAGAATCAACAATAGAATTTCCAACCTGTGGCATAGAAAGAAGGGCCACCAGGATTCTTCCCACGCAACAACGGTCAAACGAGCAATCAAGCAAGTAGCTCACAACCACCGCGATTCTCTTCTTTGGAAAGCCTATTGAAGCAATAGATAGAGAAAAACGAGACGGTGCTTCAAAGTCAGGTCACATCCACCTGCAATTTAGAATTACAGATGGGCCAGATTATGAGTGAGCTGAAGAGTAAACCGCAAGAGGCTTTGCCGAGTTCAACTGAACTTCCACGCAACCCAGGTAAAGAGCAATGTCAGTTGTGACATTACGAAGTGGGAAGACTGTGGAGGGAGAAAAAAAAAGAGCTTAGTCGAATAACTTCCATTGTGGCTAAACCTGAGATTACGATGA
>NC_052357.1:34663548-34704798 GCF_009727055.1 Benincasa hispida
CAAGCAAGTAGCTCATAACCACCGCAATCCTCTTCTTTGGAAAGCCTATTGAAGCAATACATAGAGAAAAACGAGACCGTGCTTCAAAGTCAGGCTACGTCCATCCGTAATCTAGAATTACAGATGGGCCAGATTATGAGTGAGCTGAAGAGTAAACCGCAAGAGGCTTTGCCGAGTTCAACTGAACTTCCACGCAACCCAGGAGGATCAGGTAAAGAGTAATGTTAGGTTGTGACATTACGAAGTGGGAAGACTGTGGAGGGAGAAAAAAAAAGAGCTTAGTCGAATAACTTCCATTGTGGCTAAACCTGAGATTACGATGACGCAAGAAGAAGAAAGAGAAAAAGAAGCAGTAGAACCGGAGGTTGCTTCGACCTCGAAGCCAACTGAAACGAGAACCGTGAAAGTTCAGTTACCCTCTTTCCTGCAGAGACTAAGGAAGAAAAAGAACGAAGAGGTACAGTACCAACGCTTCTTATCTATGTTAAAGCAATTACATGTTAATATTCCTTTCAGTGAAGCGATTGAGGAAATGCCGGTCTATGCCAAGTTTCTAAAACTAAGAAGAGGGGAGCTAGAAAATTTGCCACGATGGCGTTAACGCAAAGTTCAAAATCAATAATTCCACCGAAGATGAGCGATCCTGGGAGCTTCACTATATCATGTTCCATAGAGAACTATACATCGGGCAAGCCCTGTGTGACCTGGGAGCCAGCATAAATTTGATGCCTCTGTCGATCTTTAGACAACTAAATGTGGGGCAACTTGTGCCCACAATAGTGACTCTCCAACTGGCTGATAGATCTTTGGTGCATCCAGAAGGAAAGGTGAAAGATGTGCTATTAACCATTGGCAAATTTATTCTGCCAACTGACTTCATCATTTTGGACTACGAGGCCGACAAGGATGTGCCCATCATTCTGGGGCGACCTTTTTTTATCAACAGGTCGTGCTCAAATTGATGTGCATAAAGGGGAAATCACTTTGAGCTTCAACGGACAAAAGCTCAAGTTTAACATAATTCGTGCCATGAAGTTTCCGGATGAAGAAGACCTATATAATTCAGATGATGACCAGAATTCAATTGAAGAAGAAAATTTTGATGAAGAGAATGAAAAAGAGGATGCCAGCGCATCTGTTGCTGCTTGTAATGTGATCATAAAAAAAACAAACACGGAAGAAGAAATGATCGCAAAGTAAGAAGTGGAGCCAACAGAAAAAGAAGAGAGAAAAAAATGCAACCTTCCCTAGTGGAGCCACCAACACTTGAATTAAAGACCTTACCAACTCATCTAAAGTACACATTTTTGGGGCAGAATGAGAAGCTACCAGTTATCATTTTCTCTGCGCTCAACGAAGACCAGGAGAATGCGTTGATGAGCATTCTAAGGAAGCATGTGCGAGCAATTGGTTGGACGCTTACTGACATTAGAGGAATTAGCTCTGCGTACTGCATGCACCGCATTCGTTTTGAAGATGACCACAAAACAACAATTGAACATCAACGCAGACTCAATCCTGCGATGAAAGAGGTCGTCAAGTAGAAGATCATTAAATGGATAGATGCAGGCATTATCTATCCTATAACAAATAGCACGTGGGTCAGACCCGTGTAGTGTGTGCTGAAGAAGGGTGACATGACAGTAGTCCCGAATGAAAAAATGAATTAATACCGCAAAGGACCATCACTAGATGGCGCATTTGCATGGACTATCGCAAGCTGAATGCGGCCACAAAGAAAGATCATTTCCCTCTGTCATTCATTGATCAAATGTTAGACCGTCTAGCTGGAAATGATTTTTACTGCTTCCTGGATGGTTATGCCGGATACAACCAAATTATGATAACTCCAGAAGATCAAGACAAGACTGCATTCACCTACCCATATGGGACATTTTCTTTTCACCACACGTCGTTTGGCCTCTGCAATGTGCCAAATACGTTCCAAAGGTGCATGATGGCCATCTTTTCAGATTATCTCAAGAACTCTGTGGAAATATATATGGATGACTTCCCTGTTTATAGGAACACTTATGAAGTCTACCTAGCCAGTTTGGAGAAGATACTGAAAAGATGCAAACAGACAAATCTGGTGCTTAATTGGAAAAATTTCATTTCATGGTGAAGGAGGGCATAGTGTTGGGACAAAAGGTCTCCCGAGATGGGTTGGAGGTGGACAAAGCAAAGATCGAAGCAATTGAAAAACTTCCACCTCCAACTAGTGTGATGGCTATACGAAGCTTCATGGGGCACGCTGGATTCTACAGACGATTTGTCAAAGACTTTTCTAAAATAGCACGACCACTAAGTGCGTTGTCAGAGACTGACAGAAAATTTGAGTTTGACAACAATTGCCTCAACGCATTTCGAGTTTTAAAGAATGCGCTGATTACCATACCCATATTGATTGCACCGGACTGGACACTTCCATTTGAAATAATGTGTGATGCAAGCGGGTATGTGGTGGGGGCAACTTTAGTGCAAAAGAGAAAAACAATCTTGCATCCCATCGCATATGTGAGTAAAACATTAAACCCTGCTCAGACAAATTATACCACCACAGAGAAAGAACTCTTGGCGATAATTTTTGTGTTGGAAAGATTTCGGGCATATCTGTTGGGAACAAAGGTACTCATCCATACTGATCACTTAGCGATCAAATACTTAATGACAAAGAAGGATGCAAAGCCAAGGTTGATCAGATGGGTTCTCCTCTTTCAAGAATTTGATATAGAAATAATTGACTGGAAGGGGACAAAGAATCAAGTTGCAGATCACTTGTCTAGACTGGAAAATCCTGATGTTGACCGCAATGAGTCTGAGGTGAGTGTCGCCTTTCCGGATGAGCAACTATTCCATATAGAAGAATCGCCCTGGTATGCAGATATAGTCAATTATTTGGTTTGTGAGAAATTTCCCGAAGATTACACCTACCACCAATAGAAGAAGCTAAAAAAGGAATGCAAACATTATTATTGGGATGAGCCGAATCTGTATAAAAGAGGTGCAGACCAGATTTTTCGATTATGCATACCAAATGCTGCTCAACAACGCATATTATCGTAATGCCATGACTCACCATATGGTGGGCACTTTGGAGGGCAGCGCACCGCAGTCAAAGTTTTGCAGAGTGGATTCTTTTGACCTACATTATTCAAGGATGCAGCTGACTACGCAATGAAGTGTGATCGGTGCCAATGCACAGGTAACATTTCATTGAAACATGCAATGCCAATGAACACTATCTTGGAGCTAGAATTGTTCGACGTATGGAGGATTGATTCCATGGGACCATTCCCTCCTTCGCATGGCAAACATTATATTTTATTAGCTGTCGATTATGTCTCCAAGTGGGTAGAGGCAATAGTATGCGCCACAAGTGATGCGGCGGTAGTCTCCCAGTTCCTGAAGAAGAATATTTTCACTCGTTTTTGGCACTCCTCGTGCCATCTAAGTGATGAAGAATCACACTTTGTTAACCACAATATCAAAGAGCTGCTACACAAATACAACATTCTCCACAAAGTGGCCACCGCATACCATCCGTAGATGAATGGTCAGGCCGAGGTGTCCAATCGAGAAATTAAGCTGATATTTAGGAAGGTAGTAAGGCCTTCACGAACAGATTGGGCAACAAAGCTTGATGATGCATTATGGGCATACCGGACCACATTCAAAACACCCATAGGTAAGTCCCCATATGCGCTGGTATTTGGTAAGGTGTGTCATTTTCCTTTGGAGCTGGAATATAAGACACTGTGGACGGTTAAGAAGCTGAACTTTGATTTGAAGAAAGCAGGAGAAGAGCGAAAAATGCAACTAGTTGAGCTAGAAGAATGAAGGATTAACGCATATGAAAATGCGAAGATTTATAAGGAACGCACCAAGCACTGGCATGACAAACGCATATGTGGTAAGAACCTCCAAGTCGGGCAAAAGGTCTTACTCTTCAACTCAAGACTGTGGCTCTTCCCGGAAAAATTAAAATCACGCTAGTCCGGTCCTGTCTCTTATACACATCTAGATGTGTATAAGAGACAGCTAGAAACCTCCAAATCGGGCAAAAGGTCTTACTCTTCAACTCAAGACTGTGGCTCTTCCCGGAAAAATTAAAATCACGCTAGTCCGGACCCTTCATTATTAAAGAAATATTCCCATATGGTGCGGTAGAACTGATCACTGAGGATGGCAGCCGAACATTTAAGGTTAATGGACAGCGAGTTAAGGCATATTGCAGAGGTGATTTCTAGCCAGAAACAGCCTCCGTAATGCTGAGAAACCCAGATTACCCCTTACTTGATTCTTGAACTCTTATTCCTTCGTCACTTTTACTGTCATTTACCTATTTGTATCTTACTTATCTTTTCTAATAAAATAAAACTTGCTATTTTGTTTTAAATCATTTGACCATCTCTTTGTTTTTTACAATGATTAAGGCACAGGATTGTGGAGATGTTACACGGAGCAGCAAATTATCTCACTCCATCACCGCAATCCAAAGAATAGAGATCACCGCAAAGATGGATGCATCAATACATAATGCGGGCGACAACGCAAATTTGGGTGTGTATTCTCCCTTATCTTTAATTTAAATTTTGCATTATCACATTGCATTTTAGTTTTCAAAGTTTTATCACCGCAATCATTAGACATAGATAAATTTAGTAGGTTACCATATAATGTTTCTTTGCCAAGTATGATTTCAATGATGAAAAATATGCTTCTATTTCTTTCGTCTATACTAAAGTCAACTTAATCTTCAAATAGTCACCTCATAAAATATTTCTAGAAGTTAAGGGTTTGCTAACTTTCTTTCAAACTCTTTTTATGAAGCTTTCTAAGAACATCGCATGACTTATCTCAATCTTTTGGCAATGAGGACATTGCCGCATTTTAAATTTAGGGGTGAGGTATTTATTTTCGACCTTGCTATTTTGAAAAAAAAAATAAAATGATTTTTTAGAATAACAACTCCACTGTCAACGCAATGGGAAACCCATGTTGATAAGAGTTAAGTTGTGAAAGGCACTTACCCGTAGTTGGATGTCCACATGACACACGTGGGGGCAAGCCAAAATGAAAGTAAGTCACCAAGATCAACGTATAAATAAATGACTGCAACTCCAATGCCAAATAGGTATGAGTTCAGTCTTAGAAAGAATGCATTGCTCGTAGTTGGATGTTTGCATGACACCCGTGGGGACAAGCCAAAACGTAGTCAAGGCACTTGGATCAGCGTAAGGTCAAAAGAAAAATAATAATGACAAGAAATATGCAAGGATAAAATCATTCGACACCCCAGTGGAAAATTTTCTTTTTGAAATAAATCATGCGATGTTCAGGAATTTAATAAAGTCTTTTTGAAGGTTAAGCTTGCAGTCCCTAGATCTTAGAAATATTTTAAGAAAAGACTTGAATAAGACTTAAGGAAATTCTGGTATATAGGCATTGAACGAAGTATCCTTGAGAAATCTAGGAAAAGAACATTGCGGTTGATTTGCTAAAGAAATCTTTAGCTTATGTTTAAGGACAAGCATTGTTTAAATTTGGGGGTGTGATAACGGGCAGAAATGCACGTTATCATAGTGCTAAGTTCTTAAACAATGTTAGCTTGCATTGATGAAATATGTTAATTTATGTCCATTATGCATCGATTTCATAATAATGCGGTCGCATGCGTTCACCGCATTAGAACAGTTGATATTTTTATTTTTGTGCAGAATGTGCATTGACGCAATGCAAGAATTGCGATCATAGAAAATCATTGGTCGAGCGCAACTTCACCGCAAGGCTTTGCGATGATTGTGTTCGCAAACATTCGCCCGAGAAGGATCGCCGCAATGTGGTCAGTGCAACATGGTGGGCGCATCTGGGTGAAAGGCTAATTAATCGCAATGGGACAAAAGCTAATGACAGTCGAATCCGAATTAAGTTAACAACCGATAATGATCACAAGTACATTCAGCTTTTCGGTGACAAATATTTGGCGTATCAGTCAGGAATTAAAGCCGTCCCATTTATACAATCATGAAAGAGAAGCCGCCGTTCACATTGGATGTTCTATAAATACCAGAAGAATTCTTCAGAAAAGGGGTTTAGCAGTTAGAGATTTTATACTTCAATTCGCACGTCTTTGTTCATAGTTTTCTTTCATTTTAAAGCGGATGCAAGGGAGGAGGTTGTGCCGGCAGATCATTCTGGTAAGCTTGAGAGAGCGCTGGAAGCTCCAAGGACAAGGAGAGGGCCGACACCTACGGAAGCAGGAACATCTTTAGAACCGAATAGCGATTGCAATGTAAAATCCTCGGTCAGCAAGGAATTGCTACTAGGCTCTCTACCTATAACTTCCATTGTTATTTTGTACTCAAACTCATTTGTCGAAATGGAATTTACTTCTCTATATCTATTCACTCTCTGTTATTTACGCATGAGTAGCTAAATCAGTTGAATGAGTTGAGAAGCATTTAGCTATCACAATTGGGAATCTTCATGCTATGCGTTTATCTTGTATTATATATGCTTCATTTGTCCATTAGAGATACTCGGGAGGGTAGTCTAAGGACAGGATCTAGACTTGGGAAGGTTAGGTTAGAATCTAGGCTCAGAAGAGCTAGATTAGAATGCATAATCAAGAGATAGAAGCTTAGGAATGAGCACTATTTGTTATCAACGTATCGCATGCATCCTAGAGATAGGATATGATTGTATGCGGTCACCTTGCTTTTATGCATTTTGCGTCATCGCATAGGACGAGAGCAAAGACTTAGGGATAAGCTCTATGGACACTTTTGCATTCAACAAAAGCGTCTTATACTTAGGAGCATCGCATTTGCATTGGAAAATGACTCGCTGTGCATGGTTGTAACATGATCGCAAATTCTGACGCATTCCCAAGTAATGCTAGCTAAAGATCTTCTCAACTCGTTCATCGCATACTAATTGCATCTATCACGCAACTGCCTTTTCTCAACTCCGCCGCATTTGTTTATTTATTTCTTGTCAACGCAATCAAACAACAAACCCACAATTTATTTATTCGGTTACTGCAAGGCTTTCATAAAAATTACCAATGCAGTTTGTTTTCACAAGTCCCTGTGTTCGACTCTGGACTTACCAAGAAAGTCAGAGAAACTACTGGGGAAACTTGAGTACACAACGCAATTTCATCAACGCATATCATCCACATTTCCACTTCATAAAATCAAGCATCAACGATCAGCAGCCCAACACCGTAAAATGGGCAAATCAACGCAATTAGTCAAAACACCACAAGATGTGCGACTTGTGGTGATGGGCACGCGATGAAAGAATGCCCAAAAAATCCACAGTCTATTTTCTTTGAGAAAAATAATCCCTTTTCGAATACCTACAACCTCGGGTGGATGAACCACCCCAATTTTGCATAGAAGAATCAGCAGCAGAATTTCCAATCTGCGGAGCAGAAAGAGGGCCACCTGGATTCTTCCCACACAACAACGGTCAGACAAGCAATCAAGCCAGTAGCTCGCAACCACCACAATCATCTTCCTTGGAGAGCCTATTGAAGCAATATATAGAGAAAAACGAAATGGTGCTTCAAAGTCAGGCTACATCCATCTGCAACCTAAAGTTACAGATGGGCCAGATTGCAAGTGAGATAAAGACTAGACCGCAAGGGACTTTGCCAAGTTCAATAGGACTCCCATGCAACCCGGAGGGATCAGGTAAAGAGCAATGTCAGGTTGTGATATTGCGAAGTGGAAAAACTATGGAGGGAGAAAGAAAGGAGCCTAGCTGGATTGCTCCCATTGCGGCGAAACCTAAACTTATGGTGGCGCAAGAAGAAGGAGAAAAAGACGCAATAGAGCCAGAAGTTGCGTCGACCTCAAAGCCAACAGAGAAGAGGACTGTGAGAGTGCAATTACCACCTTTCCCACAGAGATTGAAAAAGAAAAAGAACGAAGAGGTACAGTACCAACGCTTTCTGAATATGATAAAAAAAATTACACATTAACATTCCATTCAGTGAATCAATTGAGGAGATGCCTGCCCACGCAAAGTTTCTAAAGAAGATGGTAACCAAGAAGAGGGGCACTGGTAAGTTTGCCATGGTGGCATTAACACAAAGTTCAAAATCAATAATTCCACCGAAGATGAGCGATCCTGGGAGCTTTACCATACCTTGCTCCTTAGGAGGACTGTACATCGGGCAAACATTGTGTGACCTTGGATCCAGGATCAATTTGATGCCTCCGTTAATCTTTAAGCAGCTGAATATGGGGCAACTTGCACCCACGATCGTGACTCTCCAACTGGCCGATAGATCTCTGGTGCATCCAGAGGGAAAGGTGAAGGATGTGCTGATCACCATTGAAAATTTATCCTACCAGCTGACTTCATCATCTTGGATTACGAGGCCGACAAAGATGTTCTCATCATTCTGGGGCGACCATTTTTATCAAAAGGTCGTGGCCAGATTGATGTGCATAAAGAGGAGATCACTTTGAGCATCAATGGGCAGAAGCTCAAGTTCAACATAATCCATGCCATGAAGTTTCTGGACGAAGAAGACCTGCCTGACTCAGATGACGACCAGAACCTGATTGAAGAAGAAAAGTTTAATGAAGAAAATGAAGAAGAGGATGCAAGTGTATCCATTGCTGCCTGTAATGCGATCATAACAAAAACAAGAAAGGAAGAAAAGATGATCGAAAACCAAGAAGAAAAGCCGACAAAAAAAGAAGAAAGAAAAACAATGCAACCGTCCCTAGTAGAACCACCGACATTGAAATTAAAGACCCTACCGACCCATTTAAAGTATGCATTTTGGGGCAAAATGAGAAGCTGTCAGTGATCATTTCCTCGGAACTTAACGAAGACCAGGAGAATGCGTTGATGAGCATTCTGAGGAAGTATTTGCGAGCAATTGGCTGGACGTTCACCGACATTCGAGGAATCAGCCTAGCGTACTGTATGCACCGCATTCGTCTTGAAGAAGACCATAAGGCAACAATCGAACATCAGCGTAGGCTCAACCCTACAATGAAAGAGGTCGTTAAAAAGGAGATCATTAAATGGTTAGATGGGGGCATCATCTATCCTATAATAGATAACACGTGGGTTAGCCCCTTGTAGTGTGCCGAAAAAGGGTGGCATGACAATAGTCCCGAATGAAAATAATGAAATAATACCGCAAAGGACCGTCACCAGGTGGCGCATTTGCATGGACTACCCCAAGCTGAATGCAGCCACAAAAAAAGATCATTTCCCTCTGTCATTCATTGATCAAATGCTAGATCGTCTAGCAGGAAATGACTTCTACTACTTTCTGGATGGTTATGCAGAGTACAACCAAATTATGATTGTTCCAGAAGACCAAGACAAGATCACATTCACCTGCCCATATGGAACCTTTGCTTTTCACTGCATGCCGTTAGACCTCTACAATGCGCCAAGCACGTTCCAAAGGTGCATGATGGCCATCTTTTCAGACTATCTTGAGGACTCTATTGAAATCTTTATGGACGACTTCTCTATCTATGGGAACACTTATGAAGTCTGTTTAGCCAACTTTGAGAAAATACTGAAGAAATGCGAAGAGAGGAATCTGGTGCTTAACTGGGAAAATGCCATTTTATGGTAAAGGAGGACATAGTGTTGGGGTACAAGGTTTCTCGAGATGGGTTAGAGATGGATAAAGCAAAAATCGAAGCAATCAAAAAACTTCCACCTTCAACAAGCGTGAAGGCTGTACGAAGTTTCTTGGGGCATGTTGGATTCTACAGACGCTTTGTCAAAAAATTTTCCAAAATAGCACGACCATTGGGTGCATTGTTGGAGGCCGATAGAAAATTTGATTTTGACAACAATTGCCTCAACGTATTAAGAGTTTTGAAAAATACGCTGATTACCGCACCCATGTTAATTGCACCTGACTGGACACTTCCTTTCGAAATAATGTGCGATGCAATCGGGTATGCGATGGGAGCAGCTTTGGCACAAAAGTGAAAAACAATCTTACATCCTATCGCAAATGCGAGTAAGACATTAAATCCTGCTCAAACCGATTATACCACCACAGAGAAGGAACTTCTTGCGGTAATTTTTGCGTTGGAAAAATTTAGAGCATATCTACTAGGGACGAAGGTCCTCATCCATACTGATCATTCAGAAATAAAGTACTTGATGACAAAAAAGGACGCAAAGCTGAGGTTGATTAGATGGGTTCTCCTCCTTCAAGAATTTGACATAGAAATAATTGACTGAAAGGGGATAGAGAACCAAGTTACGGATCACTTGTCTAGACTGGAAAACCTTGAGGTTAACCACAATAAGTCTGAGGTGAGTGTTGTGTTCCTGGATGAGCAGCTGTTCCATATTGAAGAATTACCTGCTGACATAGTCAACTATCTTGTTTGCGAACAATTTCTTGAAGATTATACCTATCACCAATAGAGGAAGCTCAAACATGAATGCAGATATTATTATGGATGAGCCGAATCTGTACAAAAGAGAGGCAAACCAGATCCTCCGACTATGGTACCAAATGCTGCTCAACAACGCATATTATCGCAATGTTATGACTCACCACATGGTGGGCACTTTGGAAGACAGCACACCGCAGCTAAGGTTTTACAGAGTGGATTCTATTGGCCTACATTGTTTAAGGATGCAGCTGACTACGCCATGAAGTGTGATCGGTGCCAACGCACCAGTAACATTTCATGGAAACATAAAATGCTGATGAACATCATCTTGGAGCTTGAGTTGTTCGACGTATGGGGTATTGATTTCATGGGACCATTCCTCCCTCGAATGGTAAACATTATATTTTGTTAGCTGTCGACTATATATCCAAGTGGGTGGAGGCAGTGGCATGCACCGCAAGTGATGCGGCGGTAGTCTCTCAATTCCTGAAGAAAAACATTTTCACTCGTTTTAGCACTCCGCGTGCCATAATAAGTGATGAGGGGTCTAACTTTGTCAATCATACTGTTAAAGAGCTGCTGCGCAAATACAACATTCTCCACAAAGTGGCCACTGCATACCATCCGCAGACGACTGGTCAAGCCGAGGTGTCCAATCGGGAGATTAAGCTGATACTCGAGAAGGTAGTAAGGCCTTCACGAAAAGATTGGGCAACAAAGCTTGACAATGCATTGTGGGCATACCAGACTACATTTAAAACACCCATAGGTATGTCCTCATATCCGTTGGTATGTGGTAAGACATGTCATTTGCCTCTAGAGTTGGAATATAAGGCACTGTGGGCGGTAAAGAAGCTGAACTTTGATTTGAAGAAAGCAGAAGAAGCGCGAAAAATGCAACTGGTCAAGCTAGAAGAATGGAGGATTAACGCATATGAGAACGCAAAGATTTACAAGGAGTGTACCAAGCGTTGGCACGACAAAAATATATGCGGTAAAAACCTCCAAGTCGGACAAAAGCTCTTGCTCTTCAATTCACGGCTACGGCTACGGCTCTTTCCTGGCAAGTTAAAATCACGCTGGTCCGGACCATTCATCATTAAAGAAATATTCCAACATGGTGCGATAGAGCTGATTACCGAAGACGGGAGCCGAATGTTTAAAGTTAATGGGCAACAAGTAAAAGCATATCATGGAGAAGGCTGGCATCGCCAATTCAAGTCCGTGGAACTAAGAAACCTTGAATGAAGAAGGAAGTAGATGTTCCCTACGCTATCAGATGATCGAAATTCATCAAGGACGCAAGTTTTGGGAATCATGAAATCTTCAACTTTTCTCTACTACTCTGATTTTCCTTACACCATATCTTTTCAGCTTTATCTATTTACTTCTCTAAAAAAGAAATTTGTTGGGTTTAAAATCATTTGACCCTCTCACTGTTTTTTTCTTAACGATTGAGGTACAGGATTGCGGAAGTGTTGCACGAAGAAGCAATTTATCTTACTCCATCACCGCAATCCAAAGAAGATAGATCGCCGCAAAGAAGGATGCATCAATACACAATGCGGATGACAGCGCAAATTTGAGGGTGTATTCTTCCTTATCTCTATTTCAAATTTTGCACTATCGCAACGCATTTTAGTTTTAAAAGTCTTATCATCACATCCTCTTTGATTACCACAATCATTTGACATAGATAAATTTAGTAAGTTATCGCATGCTGTCTCTTTGCCAATTATGATTTCAATGATGAAACACATACTTCTATTTCTTTCGTATATACAAGAGTCAAATTAATCTTAAGATAGTCACCTCATGAAATATTTCTAGAAGTTAGGGGTCTGCTAGCTTTCTTTCAAACTCTCTTTACGAAGCTTTCTAAGAACATCGCATGACTTCTTTCAATCTTTTGGCAATGAGGACATTGCCGCATTTTAAATTTGGGGGTGAGGTATTTATTTTCGACCTTGCTATTTTGAAAAAAAAAAGAGAGAGAAAAAAGAAAAGGAAAATAACAACTCCACTATCAACGCAATGGGAAACCCATATTGATAAGAGTTAAGTTGTGAAAGGCACTTACTCGTAGTTGGATGTCCGCATGACACACGTAGGGGCAAGCCAAAACGAAAGTAAGCCACCAGGATCAACGCATAAATAAATGACCGCAACTCTGCTGCCAAGTAGATATGAGTTTAGTCTAAGAAAGAGCGCATTGCTCGTAGTTGGATGTCCGCATGACACACGTGGGGGCAAGCCAAAACGAAGGTAAGACACTTGGATCGGTGCAAGGTCAAAATAATAATAATAATAATGTCGCAAAATATGAAAGAATAAAATCATTTGACACCCCGGTGGAAAAGTTTTCTTTTTGAAATAAATCATGCAATGTCTCAAAATTTAGTAAAGTCCTTTTGAAGGTTAAGTTTGCGGTTCCTAGGTCTTAGAAATATTTTAAGAAGGAGACTTGAATAAGACTTAAGGAAATTTTGGTGTATAAGTTTTAAATGAAGTATCCTTGAGAAATCTAGGAAAAGAACATTGCGGTCGACTTGCTAAAGGAAATCTTTCGTTTATGCTTGAGAACAAGCATTGTTTAAATTTGGGGGTGTGATAACGGGCAGAAATGTACGTTATCATAGTGCTAAGTTCTAAAACAATGCTGGTTTGCATTGATAAAACATGTTAAATTGCGTCCAAAAAGCATCAAATTCATAATATTGCGGTCGCATGTGTTCATCGCGTCGGAACAGTTGATTTTTGTATTTTTATGCAGAATATGCGTTGACGCAAGGCAGAAATTGCGATCATAGGAAATCATTGGTCGAGCGCAGCATCAACACAAGGCTTTGCGGTGATTTTGTTCGCAAATATTTCCTCAAGAAGGATTGCCGCAACTTGGTGGGCGCATCTGGGTGAAAGGTATAATTAATCACGATGGGACAGAAAGCTGATGACAGTCGAATCTGAATTAAGTTGACAGCCACTAACGATAACAAGTACATTCAGCTTTTCGGTGACAAATATTCGGCGCATCAGTCACGGAATTAAAGCCATCCCATCTGTGCAATCATAAGAGAGAAGTCGTTCTTCACCCGAAGCTCTATAAATACCTGTCTCTTATACACATCTAGATGTGTATAAGAGACAGACAATATTCGGCGCATCAGTCAAGAAATTAAAGCCATCCCATCTGAGAGAAGCCGCCTTTCACCCCGGAGGCACTATAAATACCAGAGGCATCCGTCAGAAAAGAGGTTCCACCAGTTCACGAATTCACCGTCTCACGAGTTCACAAGTTTTGTTCATAGTTTAGATTTTGTTTTACTTTAAGGCGGACGCGAGAGAGGTGGTTGTGCCGGAAAATCGTTCTGGTAAGCTTGGGAGAGCGCCGAAAGCTTCAAGAACAGAGAGAGGGCTGACTACTGCGGAATCAAGAATATCTTTTGAACCGAATAGAGATTGACAATGTAAAAGCCTCGATCAGTAAGGAATCATCTCACTTTACATGAAGCACCTTTCTTTTATTTCTCGTACTTTTCCTAGTTATACTATTATTATGGTGCCCCTTTTGATGGGGCTTCTTTTAAGCCAGCCCACCAAAGAATTCCACCTCGACTCCCCTCTACCAGAGAATCCATTCATTCTGGGCACCTTCAGTAGCAGCAGGAATGGGATTGCTACCAGACTCTCTACCTTTAACTTCCATTGTTATTTTGTACTCAAACTCATTTATCGAAATGGAATTTACTTCTCTATATCTGTTCACTCTCTGTTATTTATGCATGAGTCGCTAAATCTGCTGAATGGGTTGAGAAGCGTTTAGCTAGCACAACTGGGAATCTTCATTCTATGTGATTATCTTGTATTATGTATGCTTCATTCGTCCATTAGAGATACTCGGGAGGGTAGTATAAGGACAGGATCTAGGCTTGGAAGGTCAGGTCAGAATCTAGGCTCGAGAGAGTCTGATTAGAACGCATAATCAAGAGATAGGAGCTTAGGAATAAGCATTTTTTGCTATTAACACATCGCATGCATCCTAAAAATAGGATATGATTGTGTGCGGTCACCTTGCCTTTGTGCATCTTGCATCATGACATAGGAAAAGAGTAGAGACTTAGGAATAAGCTCTATGGATACTTTTGCATTCAACACATGCGTCCTAGATTCAAGAGCAACGCATTTGCATTGGAAAATGACTTGTTGTGCATGGTTATAGCATGATCGCATAGTCTGATGCATTCCCAAGTAACGCTAGCTAAAGACCTTCTCAACTCGTTCATCCGCATACTCAGTGCATCTATCACACAACTGACTTTTCTCAAATCTACCGCATTTGTTTATTTTTTATCATCGTAAACAACAACCTCAACAACTATTGATTTATTTGGTTACCACAAAGTTTTCTAAAAATTACCGCTGCAACCTGTTTTCACAAGTCTCTGAGTTTGACTCTAGATTCACCAGGAACTCAGTGGGGTTTACACTTGGATTCCATTGAGAAAACTTGAGTGCTCAACGCAATTCATCCACAATTTCACTTCATAAAATAACGCATCAGTGAGTTACTAGCTCAGTGAGTGACTTAATAAAACATAGTTCTCATGCTTAAAACTGTACTAGAACTGTATATTGAAATATAAAATCTTTCCAAGTAGCTATACATGAAAAATTTTAAACATAATGTGAACCTTAAATCTCGATCTGATACTATCGAAACTGAGGCTCCAAACTAGCTCACTATTCTGTCAACATACAGCTTAACTAACCCATCTAGGGTGAAAGTAACAAACAAAAGTAGTTAGTTTAATTAAACTTTCCATTTGTGCATAACCCGCTCCTCTCAGAGTATGCCTTGATTTTGTTGTAGATATTGACCATGAGGAGAGGAGACTACGAAAAGAAAAAATAATAAGAGAACAAGGAAAATTTGAAGAATCAAGTCAAGAAGAGGAACTAACACAAACAAACACTATGGGTGAAGAAAGGGAGCAAACGTTAAGAGAGCTTGCCGAACCGGATAACACTCAACAACCATTATGTATAGTATATCCGATACGGTAGCTTTTGAATTAAAACCCGATTTAGTTAGTCTTTTACCTACTTTCCGAGGTAATCCAGGGGAGGACCCACATAAACACATGAAAGGATTCCATTTGGTATGTGATGGTATGCGCCCACATGGGGTAATGCAAGAACAACTTAATCTTAGGGCCATTCCCTTCTCCTTGAAGGGTGTGGCCAAAGATTGGTTGTACTACTTACTAACAGGATCGATTACCACATGGAATGGTCTTAAGAAAAAGGTTTTAGAAAAATATTTCCCTGCATCTAAGGCTAATAATATTAGAAAAGAAATATATGGAATAAAGCAATTGGTAGGAGAGTCCCTTCTCCTGAGAGGAGCACATTGATGCGACCGCCGGTAGAGCTCTAACTAACAAAACGCCCACTGAGGCTAGTGAGCTAATATCAACCATGGCAGAAAATTCATAGAATTTTGGATCAGGGACTCTCGAATACAATGTTGTTCAGGCTAAAGAGGTTGGTAAGTCAAGAACTCAAGTATCTAATCTAGTTTCCCTTTTTACTCAAGTTGCTCAAGGATGACTTCCCCAAATTAAAACGTGTGGAGCATGTGGTATGGTTGGACATGCTTCTGAAGCTTGCCCGTGAGGTCAACCTCAAGTGAATGCAATTTGAGGTTTCCAAAGGAAGTACGACCCCTATGGGAAAACTTATAACCAAGAGTGGCGAGATCATCCCAATTTCAAATAGGGATCTTAAGGGCAATATGAGAATCGAAATCAATCTTCTTCAAGCTCCTCAAGTATGTCTCTCAAGGATGTAGTGAAATCCCTTGCTGACCACTCTTTGAAATTTCAACAGGAACTCCACAATTTGCAAAAAGACAACATACAACTTCAACAAGAAACAAAACAACTTCAACAAGACACAAAATTCTTTCAACTAGAGACTAGACAAGGCTTCTCAAACTTAGGCACACAAATCAGGCAACTTGCAACTGTGGTAAGCAAGCTTGAGAGTAAATCATCCAGAAAGCTCCCCATTCAACCGCAGTATGCAAATGTAAGTGCGATCACTCTCAAAAGTGGTAAGGAAATCCCCCTTCCTTTCAAGATGCAAACCCGGTTCAGTCCTCTGCAAAGAAGTAAGAAAAGGTAATGAATGAACAAGAGAGCAAGGAAAGTGAACCAAAGGAGACTCCTATCTTTCCCAAGGTATGTGATTACTCTCCTCCTAAAGTAGAGTCGTATGTACCTAAGGCACCATTTCTTAATAGATTAGCAAGACCTAAGGTAGAAGATACCAACCTAGATGTCACACCCCGCCTCAGATCACCCTCTTAGCCTAGAGAAAGGCATGACTACAGCAGTTATCAACCCTTAGGCTGACACTTACTGCCTAAAAACTTTTTTGGAATAACTCTGATACCAAATACAAATTATATGCAACGGGACGGCTGTAGGCCCACAATTTATTAACTTAGAAACTTAATATGTTTAGAGTATTTACAACATTAGATTTACAAGTCCCAAAACCCACAAACCCTAATCCTTATATGAACAATAGTAACATGTGTACAATATTAACAGTAACACCTAGCAAACAGTTACAAGTCTTTTCGTCCTTTAGTGACAGAGCAGATACTGAGCTATCTTCAAAGGATTTGACCGCTACCTGTGGGGGGGGGGGGGGGGGGGAACAAAAACATTTGAAAATGGGTTTCAAAAAATGGTTTTATCTGAACTATAAACTTCTGGCAGCATAAATATTTTCCAATCGTATATTATGTACAGCTGTTTTAAACATAAAACAGTAAAATCATTTCTCAAATCAAAGTATTGTATAACTGGTAAAATAATCTCAACACCAACTACTAGTCCAAAGAGATCCTTTTTGCTCAATCTCGGACTTTATTCACCTGTGGCCACATTAGGTACTACTGCTCAGATACCATCTCCTTGTACTTCAGTATCGAGCTACTAGGATACCTTCTCCAACGTACTTCAGTATCCCGTTGGCTTGGTACCTTCTCAAACGTACTTTAGTACCAATAGATACCTTCTCCTTGTACTTGAGTATCTAGTTGGGTGGATGCCTTCTCCTTGTACATCGCATTTTACCAAAATTATTTATAAACAACTTTTTTCTTTAAAGTATGTACAGTATAACACATATACAACATGGATTTAAAGATGGTAACGCATGCTGGATAAAATCAATATATTTACATATGTAAATAGTTTTTCAACAATATGCATGCGTTCAAATCACAATTCAAACTTGCTTGGAAACCACTTTATAAAACTAGTAGGCATGAGAATTATTTTCACAAACATGCTTTCTGTAAAGCATTTGTAATCAAAACAGTTTAAAAACATTTTAGTTCGAAAACATTTTAGCCACTCACCTCGAACTCTTAGGAACTTTTCACTCTAGTAGCTTCTCAGGTCCCTTTTTCATCCCTAGAATCCAGATTCAATTTACAACTTATATTACTCATAGTTCCGTACCTTATTTGGAAATACTTCCTTCTACAAACCTATTCTAAAATGTCTTAGGAATCTAAATTTTCAGCTCAGAATTCCTCGTGGTTTGGTCGGAATCTCAAAATCTTCAAGACTGGCCCAGACTGATCCGACAGTCTGACCCTTTTGCCTTCTTCTCAACCTCCAACCCAGTTCCTTTGAGCTTTTCCTCCGGCAGCCTACTATGACAACTAGACTTCTAGAACTTTTAGATGGTTTTAGAATCACTCCAAACGCAGGAGTAGATTGGAAGATCTCCTCGTCCAAAGTTGACACATTCCTCTAAACCTCACTGCCCTCTACTTTCTTTACGAAATTTATGATTTTTGTGTGATTTGAAAATGAAATCCCAACTCCCTATTTATAGACGTTCAAATTGCTCGTGGGATTGACAGCACCTACTTGGCTGCATGGTCAAATGTTTAATCCTCCCTTTATCAACGTAAGCTGACTTCAACCTCTGGCTTCAATGTGTTCTTCCCAAACGCATCCAACACAATTTTTAGGGTTTAAGAATTTCTCTTAATCAGACACCTAGATTTTAATTGACGTTTGCCCTTACGTCTTCAAGCTTTGTTGTATTCAAATTAGGGTTTTACATGCATAATCCACCCCAATGCGTCCAAATACATCGCCCAGAAGCTTGCTCGTCGTTCAATGCATAGGCGAGCGTGAGCGTGACGTTCGAATCGGACAAAGCAAGGCTAACGCATAGGTGCTCTCACTCTTTCTGCTCTCGACAGTATCGCTCTCTCCAACTTTCTCGCTGGTCTCGCTGGTCTCGCTCTCTCCCCTTTTCTCGCTCAAAATCTCGCTCTCTTCACTCTCGCTCTCTCCAACTTTCTAGCTCAAAATCTCGCTCTCTCTACTCTCGTTCTCTCCAACTTTCTCGCTGGTCTCGTTCTCTCCCATCTTCTATCCAATCTCGCTCTCTCCCATTTCCTCTCCAATCTCACTGGTCTCGATCTCAACGATCTCGCTCTTAGCTACTACGAACATTGTTCTTCGCCGTGCAATTTCTACACGATTGTGCCACTAGTCACTTGCCTTCCAGTGCTTTGTGCACAACACGCATTTTCACATAAATTTTCCATACTTAGCTAATTTTTCCCAAATTTCCCAAACTCAATTTCCATATTTTTCTTTTCAAATCCCCATTCCTTCTTCACCATTTCACACTAACTTTCTCGTCAACCTACTCAACTTATTTATACAAATTTAAATAGGGACACACAATTAAGTAGAAAATTAAGATAAGAAAACACACTTAAGTGTAAAATTTGGATTCGGGGTTCACATTAAATCTTTTTCTCTAATAACCAATTCAGTGGGAGATTATTGGTGGTTCATTGTAACCGTGAGATAAAAAGAAAATTGTTTTCCTAATTTTAGTAAGTTTTGAAAAGTTTTTTCAAAAAGTTGAAAAATTTGAGACCTCTCTCGCAAAAGAATCTCATGGAACGAAAGCTTACAGATTTACTAAGCGACAGCTTAAACAAAGTAAACGATCGTGTAGTGTTTTGTAGGCGACAGATATGGTACTAAGTGATGAGCTAAATGATCGCTTAGCTTTAGCTAAACGATTGGACATCGACCTATGCGATAGGTTTCTGTCTTCTCCCACTTGCCCAATTTGTACACGATTGTTGAATCCTCCTTCGTCTGCCTCATTCCAAGTTCACACAGAGTCCACCCTTTGGATTCTCACACCGAGAATACCATGGTAACCTTCTTGGTGGTGTCATACTCAACTCGATGCCTCGAGGTTCTATGGAGGCCATTCGTGTTGCTGGGGAGTTCGTGACCTAGGCAATCACTGAGGACGAGTGTGAAGTGTTCGTACAATATTGTGGTCATGTTATTCGAGTGTTCGAGCATTTGTGAGCAAGAAGCATGGAGACGAGTCTACAAATGTTTGTAGTTTTCGCCTTATTCATTTGTAGTAACAATTACATAACTATTTGTTTTGTTTACGACTATAATTGTAATGTTCAATCATGATTGTAATTTGGAATGATCTATTCCACTACTCATGAAAATCTTGAATTCAATTTCCTTCATGATAGACAATGATAGTGCTCTATCACTGTCTATTAGTGATAAACAATGATAGAGCTCAATCACTGTTATAAAGAGTGATAGAGCTCTATAATTGTCTATCAATAATATAAGTGACAGACGGTGATACAACTCTATCATTGTCTATCAATGGTAGAGAAATGTTTATATCCATACATATTCACACAAAAAACTATCTGTCTGCATAACAACAAATAAAAAATAATGAATAATAAAAATTAAGAAAAGATTGGAAAGAACACAAATACAATCAAAATTGATAGAATTCTAAGATTCAACTACGAGAACATTAACCATGGTATCAAGTTACTAAAAAAAGAAAAAAAAATAAAAGAAGATTGTATAAGAAAATATTAAAATATATATAGATCTATAACTTTATATAAGTGATAGATAGTGATAGGGCTCGATCACAGTGTATCACTAGTGATAGAGCACTATCATTGTGTATCACTGATAGACAGTGATAGATCTCTTTTACTGTCTATCAGTGGTAGATAAATGTTCACATCTATACATATTCACACAAAAAACTATCTATTTGCATGAAAACAAATAAAAAACAAAGAACAATAAAGATTAAGAAAAGATTGAAAAGAACACAAATACAACAACCAAATTGATAGAATCCTAAAAACCTAGAAAAGAAGAAGAAGAAGAAGAAAGCCTACATCATACCAATACTCTAAAAACCTAGAAGAGAAGGAGAAGATATGAAGAAGAAGAAGAAGAAAAAGAGAAGGAAAAGAAGAGAAGAGAATAAGGAGAATGACAACATAATGAAGTCACCGGACAGAAGAAAAGAAATTGTGGGTGACCGAAGAATCCCTTATCGAATATGGACGAAGGATAGCATGGTCGAGGAACCACGACACAATGGATGAGGAAGAAGGCATAGATGGACGCATGCATAAAATCAAGGAAGAACCATAGACCTACGCGTGCAGAAAATCAAAGAAAAAAATCGAGGAAGTAGTCGTACCATGGTCAAGAAAGAATGTCGTCGATGAGGAAGAAGACATCGTTGGAGGAAGAATGCCGAGGAAGAAGGCGTCATTGATGAGGAAGAATGCAGAGGAAGAAGGCATCGTCGATGAGGAAGAACGTCGAGGAAGAAGCTGAAGAATGACGAGGAAGAAGTTGTAGGTGAAGACGTGCGGATTTCAAATCGCAAGGATATTTTAGGAAATTTGAAAAAAAAAAAAGGAAACTTGACGTCCTTTTGAATTTCTTTTTTTTTTTTTTTTTTTTTTGCTATAGATGGTAAATACTTTGATTTTTTTATTTATAAAAATTACTCTTTTATATAATTATCTATTTCTCACTTAATCAAATCTGTTTTCTACTTTTCAATTAAATGCATCATTGTTTTAAAAGTATATACCACATTCAATTCTTTAAATAAAGTTATTTTTCTTAATATTTAAAAACTAATCTATAACAAACAAAATTTATCATACTAAAAAATTACTTAAAATTTTAAATTACAAAAAAATTAATTATAAGTCTAGTTTAGTCATTATATCTAAAATGAGATTTTTTTACTTATTTACCAAATAATCTAACCTATTTTTTCAAGTTTATTTACCAAACACTATTTTAATTCATTTTACAGTAGATTTTTTAAAAGTACAGACGCCAGTAATTATTTTTAAAACTACAACGATCCCAAATAGAACTAAGTCTTATTTGGTTGTTTTCAGTTGATTCTATGTTTCCAATGCTTTGGTCAACTCATTGTTTCACTTTGTCCTTTGATAAAGCCACGATTGCACTTCATTTTTTTTTTTTTTTTTTGTTATAGTAGCTTAGTCAGCTTGTTTGTCGCCATTGGAATCTTAGAGGATTATTAAATAATGGAAAATTGAAATGTTATTTTTAACCCACGTTAAATGCTGTAACAAAGAGTATATAATTACTAACATACATTTTGATTTGGTAATCATTATTTTCATAGTCATGAATGGATTCTGGTAAAGGACGATTACAAATATAGCAACTAAACTTAAAATATTAATAGATATAGCACAACACAAAATAAATTGTAAATATAGCAAAATTTAAATTCAATTTACAAAATCTATTAGTAATAGATCATATTACTGAAAGAAGTCTATCAATGATAGACCAAATTATTAATAGAAGTCTATCAATGATAGAGTCGATCACTGATAGATTTTGCTATATTTACAATTTTTTTAAAATGTTGTTATACATTCAATTATTAATCTTAAAAGTGCTATCTATTGCAATTACTTTGTAGATACACCTAAATTTTTTGTCTCAAAATCACTAATCTTACTACTTATAAACTAATGATATAAGCTTGAGATTGTATTGATGTACTACCGATTCACAAATGTTATACAAAGGAAAAACATGTACAATACAAGAAAGAAATAGTGAAGTGTGGAGGAATTTCGGGTCATACTGCACGTTGTGAAATACAACTTCTAAAGAATTTTATCAATTGTCATTTTGTTGTGACCTATTAGTCGATCATTCCTTGTATTTCTAGTGTTGACCAACATAGCATGGGTATGAATTGATAGTGACAATGACGCTCCAATTATCATCACAATGATATGATATTATCCATTTTAGGCATAAATATTCATGGCTTTAATTTGCTTTTGGTTTTACCCAAAAGACTTCAAACCATTGGAGATAGTTGTCCTCGCTTATAAACCTATGATCATCCCTTTATTTAACAGATGTTGGATTTTAGTTGCATTCTCAACAATCCTCCACTCGAACAAAGGACCACATAGTCTCCCCTCAAATAGTCCTCCATCCATCTAACTCTTATCTATGCTTACTCCTCTTCACCGGAGCACCCCACCTATCCAGTAGAGTTCAACCACGAATTACACCATGACTACTTTCGAGGCTCCACTACATCTCTATTCGGCACTTGAAAATTCTACTGGCATGGCTTTGATACCACTTATTGGGGAAAAAACCTCTAACTTCTACCACAAGAATAAATAGAAAAATTAAAAGAAAGCAACAAAACTGGAAACACAAGAATTTACGTAGAAAACTCCCAACTCGGAGAAAAACTACGAACCAGAAAAATCCACTATGTAAAAAATTGCTACAATCACATAGAATAATTCTCTCTCCCGACCCCAATTACAATGCTTTCTCAAAACTTTTGACTACTCACACTTTTTTTCAACTCTCAAACTAGAGAATACAAAAAGAATTTAACTAGAGTTAGCACACTAAGCTTAAAGTGTTTCTAACTTGACCATTGAAGACCAAAGAAACACACTCCTTTTATAGTGCTTATAGTCCATGACTTTTTTAAATCTTTTCAATGTAAGACAAGCCCATGACTTTCCTAAATATTTTCAATATGAGACAAGTTCATGACTTTCTTAAATCTTTTTTACATGAGCCAACTACACTTTTAATATTTTGTCAAAAACTTAACATGAATAGATGCACCACTAATTATCAGAGGCTTTTGAAGAATGAGCTTCGAAGTATTCTGGATGAAAATGGTAGTGCATAACATAGTGATCGACATTTTTATTTTGCAAAAATTTCATTTTGCTACCAAATTGATTGAAACAAAGCACAACTATTTACTTCTGTTAAAACAACATCTAAAACACTTCACATACTTATATATACGTGTGTATATTTTATATACAACATATATTTACTATTTATACAACGTTTATTATTGTCGAAGACCCATACTTTAATAAGTGTCTAAATACATCTTTGAAGAAGTGTCTATTATATACAAAATCTATCTTATGCCACGTTTATTTTAAGGAACTCGCATGGTCACGTTTATTTAAGAACCTCATATGGTTAAAAGTGTCAAATAGGTCTCTGAAGAAGTGTCCATTATATCGTCAAGGACCTGTACTGTAAGAGATTTCTAACAAGTTTGATATGAAGATGTGTCTGTTATTTACATGTATTGAACTATTATATGAATTGTGTTTATGGTGTTTAATAATTGTAATAGTGGGAATTAATTGTCACAAATTTTCATTTGTTTACCAGTATGGATCCCAAAAGGGTTTCTATTAGTGTTTTCTTCTTTTTTTTTTTTTCTTTAAATTATTTTTACAAGCATTCTCACCAATTGTTTTAAATGGGAATCACAAATTTTGTATTTTTATTAATCACATAGATTTTTATTTGAATTAAACTAACAGATTTCTCTTCCTGGATGCACTATCTTTTGTAGCCTTGAAATTTTTATTTTGGATTTAAACTAACATTTTTTTTTCCTTGATTCACTCCCTTTTCGTAGCCTTTTCTTTCAAGGGTTTAAGAGTGAATTCATGGATACTTTCAACTACAATGAAATTAGAATATTCTGTGGAAAAATGTTTTTAGCCATTTTTGCAAAGAAAAGTGTAGGTTTAGCCATTCTTTTACATATTTGACCTTTTTTTTACCAATTTTGCTAGTAGCCCTTAACCTTTTGAAAAATTAGAAACTATTCACTTCTAATTTACTTATAATATAGAAAAAAATTAACAAAAAAGATAAATATAATAATTCTAGAATCCTTTTAAGTTTCCTCCGACCCTAATATCAATCTTTCGAATATTGTTGAAATCGAAAAATAAATAGTTATTAAAATCTTTTCAGCATTAAACCTTGATCCATGCATATTAACCCTCCCTACCTCTCGATATAGTATAATAATAACAAGAAACTAATGAAATCAGCCAATAAAAGATGAATTTATAGCACTTGAACATCAACCATTATGCAAACTTCATTATCATATTACAAATAAAACTACAATAAAGTACATTCTCTCCCAGCCTTCAAGACAGGGAGGAATGAGATAATATAAATTATACCCTAATAATTTGCACAGCCACACTATAACTTTATTATATAAATAGTCATATGATGTCTTCATAACTATAGTAATAACTATGGTAAACATACACATATATAGAAGGAGAAAGACTCTATAGCTTGACCTTTATAATAATTTAACCCATTTGATAATGATTTTGTTTTTAATTTTCTATGTTTGAAAATTCATGTCGACACAATTTAAACATGGTTTTCAAGTTTGGTAGAAAAAGGCATTTAAATTCTTAACGAGATTTCAAAAACAAAACTAAAACAAGCTTAATTTTCAATTTTTTTAAAAGTTTTTTCAGCTTGGCTTTAATTAGAAAACTTCAAAAAATTCATAGGTGAAAGTACCATATATAAGCTAAATGGTTAAATTACAAAAACATAAATAAACAATGCCATAAACTTTTACATTTGTTTCATAATTAATGTTCATGGTCTTTTAAAAATGCAATATTACTCTTGAATTTTTATAAACATTTCAAAACTACTCTTGAAATAAAAATCCTTTAGACTTTTGAATGAAAATTGAGACTTAAAATGATGTGATGGCTTGATGTAGAAATCAAGATTTAAATTGTCTCACCAACGCCATGCTAATATTCTAGAAACCCGAATTGTATTCAAAATTCTAAAGGATTTCTATTCCAACAACTAGAATAGTTTTGAAATGTGTTTATGAAAATTCAAAGGTAATTTTGCAATCTTTTAAAGAATAAGAATAATTTTGAAACAAATGTCAAAGTAAATGAGTGTTTTTTATAATCTTGGCCAATTGAGTTTCAAAAACAGAAAACAAAATTCAAAACCTCGTTGGATAACCATTTTGTTTTTGGTTTTCTATTTTTGAAAATTTAAGTCTATAGACACCACTCCCATCTATTGAGTTTCATTGTTTTCAAAATCAAAGCCAAATTTTAAAAACCTAAAAAAAAAAAGTTTTTTTTTTTTGTATTAACTAAAAATTCAATATTTACCAAGGAAATATGAAAACCGTGAGTAAGAAATAGTGAGAAAACAAACATAATTTTCAAAACTAAAAAAATGAAAAATAAAATAATTATCAAACGGGCTTAAATTAACTTAGCAAATTAGGCTCAGGGATTCTTCCCAACCTTTTCATCTGTTTTCCAGCATGAATAACTAGTCCTATGACATTCATGATGTTTATCATTCACTTCAATTTTATTATCCTCAATCTCAATTTGATGCTGCTCTTGGTGTTGATTCTTCAGTTGATCATGAAGCAAAGGTCTCTTCCCATCAATAAGGAATAACCAAGAGCTTGTGAGCAACAACACCAACATGATGTTTTTCACCATTCTAACCTTAGGAGTGATACTCACCATTATCTTTCCTTCAATTTTCCTTTCTCTTTCCAACTGCAAATCAAGGACAATAACATATTGTGAATAATAAGCATACAAAAGGATTGAGTAATTATACCTACAAAATGTTGATAATAAATTAGACACATTAAAGAGAATAATATTCAAAGCTAAGGTTTCCAAATGAAGTAGTGTATTACTATATGTTTTCTAAATCCTACAAAAAGAGGTATCTAATTTGACTATTAATTCTCACCAAGTGAGTTCATGAGAAAAATATTTGAAGCTATATGTTTGAAACCTTGAAGGAAAATGAGGTATATAAAGAAAAAAAATTAATGGGGAATTATTGTTGTCCTTCAAAGGATAAGTGGGTTTCTCATAATTCATCAGATAATGGTTTTGAATAGATTTGATTGATGAGTTTGAAGGAATTAGTTCACTTCTAGAGTGAATTGGAGCAATATTAAAGTCCATTTTAGTATAGAAGAAAAGTTGTAATTACATTGCTCAATAACATGACATCAAATCAAATGTGCATTATTTTCTAGACATGATTTATACACTTTGGGATCATTTAGGGCACCAACTAGAAGTTAGTAGACTGGGTTATTATAGCCCACTCCATATTTAGGGTACCAAATATAATAGCGGTATGTACAATTATTTATAACCTACAATTAAGTATAGTAAATACCATTTTAAAACCTCTTTGCTATAGTATTTACTATTTATCGCTCATCATTTATTTTCTTCTTTGATAAAGTGTTTACTATTTCTCATCCAAACAAAAATAATTACACCCCAAACATAAACTATTATAACCCAAATTAAAATAGACTACACCCAACACTAACTATTATAACCCACCACCACATACTATAATAACAAATTTGGAACCTCAAATATCCCTTTAGGAGCTATTTTGCACGTTGAGTTGTATAAAGTTTGGAGTTAATATTCTTAGAGTTAATATAAATATGGAGTTAGGAAATATGTGTTTATGGTATGCAGTTGTTTAATCTAAAGTTAAGAAGTTTGTGCTTGAGGTGTAGAGAGTGAAGTTATTAAGTCAGAGAACCATTGTATTTGAGATTAACAAAATACTCTTTTTTGATACAAACAACAAAATTACAATATATTTTCACATTAATGGAATGTATGAATGTTAATATGTACAAAAAACAAAGTAGGTCATCAGGATTTTAGGGCTTCTTATGACATCTTATGTCAAATTGTATGTTATGGCTTATTATGCATGTATGTTTTATTGTTGAAGATAAAACCCCCACATCAGCTAGGTAAAGGGATGATCATATAAGGGAGAACAACTATCATTAATGGTATGAGACTTTTTGGGTGAAACCAAAAGTAAACTCATTAGGGTAAAAATTACTATATAAGACGACATGAACTAATAATTTTGATTTTGTATTTAATTAAAACACTTCATTGACCTAAGTAATTTTTTTTTTTTTTGTAATTTTTGATAAATGATCGATTGAGTTGGTCGTAAAAGATAGTCATTGGAGATGATTGATGGAGTTGATGGTCGAAATTTGTGCAGTACTCATACCCAAATAGATCTCAATTATGAACTATCATCAAATCAAACATGCAATGTCAAGAAAACTATCATAATTCTAAAATTGTCGTCGTAGATGTACGATGACGGGTTTAATGTCACATTTGGATTTGTAATGTACGATGATGGTTACTTTGATATCGGTTGTAAAATGACATCATTTGCCAACTACGTCATATCATATGATGACAACAAATAATAGGATGGTTGTGAAAGCATATCACACGCATGCAATGTCAATGACAAACTGTCATCAAATACCAAATTTGTGGTAATGTCTGTGGAAAGGCTACACAGTTTTCATATAATACTTCCACAAAGTTCGATCATATCAATTTCAATGAAGTTTATCGCATATCCAGCCCATTATTCAAGTCCTAGATATATATACTTCGTTGAGTTTTTCTTTGCGTATATAAAGTTTTTTAGTATTAAATTGCATGAAAACAAATAATGAATATTGTGACTATAATTATATATTAAAATATATGGTTAGAAAGTGCGACTTAGGAGAGTAGTGATTAATATGTTGGGTTTGTGCAAAATTAATCCGCAATGGACTCCAATGTGTGGTTGAATTAAAAGTGACAAATGAATAACAACTCGAACAAGAGATATGTCCCCCTACTCAAGTAGAGGATTATGGAGATTTACTAAGCATAATTTTTCGTCGACTAAATTTGAGAAGATCCATGGTACACATAATGACATTGATTTTCTTTTTATATAAAGTGTGTTTGGCTGAAATCTAAAGCACACTTTCACTTGAGATTTAAAAAATTGAAGGTAACATGCCAACGTAAAAACATGGAAAAATTCTTTTATTCTAAATACGCTTGAAATATTAGTATTCGAGGAGATAAGTTATTTATTTTCGAACTTAGGACATGTTTTACATTGTTTTTTTTCTTTTTTAGGTCAACAACATTTAGGGTTGAATCACAAACTTGTTGGTTGAAGATATATGTCTTAATCAGTTTGAGTTGTGATCGAATTGACATGTCTAAATTTTCTTTATGACTACATGTAAATGTCTTGTTATTCTAAACTATTCTAGTGCTAGTTATTCTATATGATCTACTTTACAATCAATTTAAGTGCCTGTAGACTTCACCTACTTGAACATAATACAATCGGTTAATGTGTGTGTCCTCAACTAAAAAGTTAGTGGTTTGAAACCTCTCACCTTACATGTTGAGCCTCTAGAAAATAGGTGCCTAAAGAAGTACCTTCAGACATCATTTCCTATGTCAAAACTTGTTATGGGTGAATTTGGGTCTGACGAAATAAGTCAAAAACCAGGATAAGATAAGATAAGATTTAATACTGATTTGGTAGGGATTAGGAAAAACTCATATCCTAATTCTAGTAGGATTAAAGTAAAATCCTCTCTAAATACATCATTATAACTTCATATGAGATAACTAAAAACTTTTAGTTCTTTTCTCTATTCTACAGTTCATCATCTCTGATTTTGGCATGGGTAGGTCAGGTGCATTTTCACCTGTCTAGATTTTGGCATCAACAATTAGCGCCATCTATAGGGATGAGAGTGTTCTACCTTTTTATTCATAATTAAAGAAAATCAAAACCAAGTTGAATTTTTTCGCAATCCAGCCCATGGAAATTCTTGTGGTAAAAGACATTGAGAATTTCACATTCATATAGTCATAAATCAAAGAAAAAATAAAACTTAAGAGGAAAAAAGTTCTATGGTGAAAGACATGGAAACTTCATCCCATAGTTAGAAAGCCACGGAAGGCAAATACTAGAGACTAGAACAAACAAGATCATGCAAGAATGCAAGATACTAGTGGCTTAGAATAGAAGAAAAAATAAAATACTTTTCAACCTTGAAGATTTCTATTAGATTATAAAATCTCATATATGTTTTATTTCAAATTTGAAATTTTCTAATGCTACATAAAAATTAATAGCGATTTTGTTTAAATCTAACTCGTGTTATTTATTAATTAACTAAATTATGCATGACTAAAGTGGCCCAAATATTAGGGGTATTTAATCAATCAAATACATTCATAATATCAATCTATACAAACTACTACTACATGTGGATAGTATTAGCAGTAAGACAATGTCAATATGTAGGGAAGCGCGAGATATGTTTTACTCAGTCAAAATCCTAGTTAAAGCGGTAAATAGGGGATTGTGTGTGGATAAGAAATATAATGCAAAAAGAAAGGATAAAGGGGAAATGTAACCTAAGATTGAATTAATTTAGTCTAGGAGTAGGTGGTAGTCCGATGTAATTTGAACATACATACATTTTAAACATACATTTTATTAGCAAGCACACATTGAATTACTCAACTGAACCAACTCGTTCGCATAAGGGACTAGCAACTTGTTGGAAAATTCAGGCAAGTGCCCTAACTATTAATTAAGACTTACATCCTAATAAATCTATATATTTTTATCCTACTAAGTTCAATAGCATCCATATAGGTGTTAAAACAATTGTATTAAGCTTAAAGGTTCCCTTATCATGATTAATTAATTGGATATCTTAATTAACTAGTTTATTTGTTCTTTGAACTTTAGTTGAGCATGCATGGAAGATTTATGGATAGTCTATATCTCGAACATACACGAATTCAATTTTTGTTTCTCAGGTGATTAAAGCAAGATAAAATATGGGAGAAATGCTCAAGCTCAAATCTATAGTAAAGATGTGCATCAGGATCTAAGGCATCAATCCATTCACAAAAACATATTGACATTAACCATAAGCTTAAGGATGCAAGAAATTACAATGCATTGATAAATGAAGTTCAAATCTCCCAAATGTACATTGGATTTTCTATTCCTGAACTAGAAACCTAACCTTGAAGGCACATTGTAACAATAAAGATGTGGTTGGGCAACATCCAAAGTTAGATTACAACCCAAAAATAAAAGCCTAAACTACAAGAAAGGAAGAAGAAATAGAAGAACAAGAATGCCTCTCAAGCTCCTTCATGGATCCCCCATATCCTCTCTATGAAAAACCCTATAATGAGAAATATATATAGAATATGAAACGGCACTACAACGCTGTAGACAACGTTAAGGGTCAAGTGAACAATAATCCCAGTATCTCCATATACACATGTTGGATGGATCTTGTTGGTGTTGCGGTACCACAACGCTATCACCTATACCTTGCACACTACGTTCATGTGCTCTACACCTAATGGATGATGGGTGTCGCGATACTACAGGGCAGTGTCACAGTGACTGCCTACATGATGCTCTTTGTGATGGTGCCATGCAGTTGTGCGGCATCAGTGCTTTGGGGCATTTCTTTTTTGTTATTTCTCGTCCCATGAAGTTCAATATAGTTCCTAATAGCTCCAAATTAACATCGAAATGATACATAAGACTTTAGAATCAATGAATTACTCGAGATCCTACAAATATATAGACATTAAGAACATTAAACATAATAAACGAGCAAGATTAAAGATACTAAAATAGCTCTTTCGGGAGTTATCAATGATATAATTATTTTGTTATAATCCTTTTTTTTCTTTGTAAAATTTTGTGCTCTAGAAAATAATACTCCCAATTTGAGCTCTAAGCATCCTGCTCATAACGAACCAAAAAGTTGAGCTATGAATCCCAATTTGGGAGTGGGAGTTAATGTTGTGAGTGAATTTAGACCTAACGAAACAAGTCAAAAACGAAGATAAGATAAGTAAGATTTAATTCTAGCTTGTTTGAGAGTAGGAAAAACTTATATCCTAATTCTAGTTGGATTAAGGTAAACCCTGGATCAAATCCCCTATAAAAAATCATTATAACTCCATATAAGGTAACTAAAAACTTCTTGCTTTTTTCTCTATATTACAGTTCTCCATCTCTGACTTTCCCATCAGAGCTTTTATTCTTTTCTTTATTCTATCGTTGTTGTCATGAAATCAGGTGCATTTTCTTCTATCTTAACTTTGACATCAACAAAACCAATTTTAACCTAGGTCAAGATTGCAATCTCCATGGTGGGTTTGTGTAATTGCAAATAAAACATTGGCACGTTGATTCCATAAAAGTTATTTCATTTTCCTCCTCTATTAACTATGATTGTCCTTTCTGATTTTGAGAAAAATACAATTTTCCTCTTTTGTTTGTATTTGAATCTTTAAGTAGTTTTGAATGTTATTTTTATCTCAGAGTTTAAGAGCATTAAAATATAGGTAATTGCAACGGATAACATTTTTAAGGATAATAATCAAATATATAATAACATTTAAAAATATTGTAAATATAACAAAGTCGATTAACAATAGACTTCTATTGCTGATAGACTTTTACCAGCAATGTGATTTATCATTGATAAACTTCTACCAATAATATGGTCTATCATTGATAAACTAGCTAAATTTTATCATCTTTATAATATTTTTTATATTATACTATATTTGTTAATATTTTAGATTTGATTACTATATTTGTAATTGTCCCTAAAATATATTATATACCATTTATATTTTTTCATTACATTTGAGAATGGTGTCTCTTTTAGGTTCTTACTTTTCTTTCATTTTGACATTCCTCTCCTTATCGCTCCTATCAAATTTGTACGGTCATTAGATGTTATAAAATTGTTCAACCCCAACCTCCCGCTAAAACTATTATTTAATCACATCGTTTATTGATTTATTCATTGAAAAGGTGAAACAAATCAAAACAAAGAGTTAAAAATCTCCTTCCATCCCATGTAATATCAATCTCGAGGTCAAATATTTGATCTCTTATCTCATATATTGTAGAAAAAAATTATTATTCATTTTTTATTTTCAATTTACAGAAAATAAATTTATAAAACACTACTTCTATCATGTTTTATTATTCTGTTATTTACTTTTAGAAGTATTTTGAGAAACTAAACCAGATTTTGAAATTAAAAAAAAAAAAAAAAAAAACAATGTTTTAAAACTTGTACTTATTTTGTAATTTGAGTAAGAATTTATATGTTTAATTAGAATAAGAACATGTAAAAATTATGATAAATAAGTGATAAGAAAACCAATATAATTTATTTATTTTTAAAAAGATTTAAGGAGATGTTCGGAGCACCAACTTGAAGTTACTGAATGGGCTATTATAATCCGCACTATGTTTGGAATTCTAATTATAATATTTATTATTTTAAATTATTATAACCTACAATTTACTATATTTCAAATCCTTCATTTACTATTTGTTACAGGGTTTCCTATTTTCTAGTTCTCCTCTCTTTGTTACTACTATTTCCAATCCAGATTAAAATGATCTGCACCTCAAACACAAATTATTATAACCTATAAATTATTATATCTTACAAATTATAATAATCACGAAGTATAATAACCAACTTAGCACCCTCGACGCCTCTTAAATTACTATTTTGAAATAAAGTGGTGAAGGAAGACATTAACGCTCCATTTAAAGAAGAATTGGAGACTCTAAAAAAGTACAAGTTTGTTAGAGTGGGATATAAACACCACTATCTTCAAAACACATACTAATATTATATATAAGATTCATTGGGATCTTTTTCTCTCTCTTTTTTTTTTTTTTTTTCCTTTGAAGATAGAGGATTTCTTCTTTTACTGTTGTTTATGTTACAAAATATTATATCTAAAGAAGACCTATAACTTGTACATGTACGATTTTAAAGCTTGCAAAATTACCATCCAGACAAAATTATCATATTTACAAATATATCTTACAAATAAATAAGCGTGATTACAATTAATAGCATTTCTAGGGCTAATAATGAAGTGTATATCAACATTTTTAAAGAATTACAAATATAGCAAAATCTATTCGTGATAGACTTTATCGCTGATAGACTTATATTAGCGATATGGTCTATAGACTCTAGGAGGTAGATTTAAATTTGGTCATATTAGCAAATTTTTTTTTTTTTTTTACATTGTGCTATATGTGCTAAATATTTTGAGTCTGGTTGTTATATATACTATTTTTCCTAAATAATTTATAGATTTTTTTTTTTTTACTATGTAATTTTTTTTTTCTTTCTTTTGTTATTGACTTTGTTTTAATATATTAATGATACATTGTAATTATCTATAGACCATTTATATGTCTATTACTAATAGATTATTTTTACATCTATCACTAATATTAATAGACTACAAATGTCTATTATTAATAAATAATTTTTATGTGTATTATTGATAGACATTATTAATACGTATATTAGTAATAGTGTGTAACACTCAAGTTCAAGAAGGGTACATGAATGAATTGAGATCACATTCAAATGAGATGGGATTTGAGAATATGAAAGTATGGTTAAGAAATGTTTAACGTAATTGATAACTATTACCTATATCAACAAGTGTACTTTTATTTTCGGTGGCTCAACCATGGAAACTTAAAAGTTAAGTGTGCTTATTTTGAGGGTTAGGTGATTTCTTGGAATTTTTTAGGAAGCATGTGAGTGAGGACAAAATATGCTAAAAGGACTTGTGTTGGTTTGTGTGGTTAGTGTTCAATCTTAAAAGCAGTTCAAGAGAGAAGTAAAGATATTGTTGTCAGTTACTACCTAATAAGGTGCACCTTTCTTTTCAAATGTTCAATCATAAGAACTTCAAAATTAACTGTGTTATCCTTGGAGCAATTCTATGTTGGATAACAACTTGAGAATTTTTTTGAAAAGTATGTGAGTGAGAACAAAACATGTTGAAACTCACATGTTAAAATGACTTGTGAATAAGGATGATGTTGTCAAGTTGCGGGAGAATGACAAAGCCAATTTATGTATTATTGATGAGTCTAACCAAGAAAATTTGTCTACTTGACCTTAACATGCCACTAATAATAAATTTTTATTTTAGGAAAGAGGTCACTAACAAACAATCAAAATAATATATCAATATGGTGCTTGCCCAAACACTTTAATTTTTAAGTCAGCTTTTAGCACAAGGGTCAAAGTAAACTTTACGGGAAGAAGATGAACCTACCTGATGAGTAGCTTAACCTAAGATCTCCTTCATCCTTTTACAAACAAGATTCTAGAAAGCTAGATCCGACCAATAATGAGTGTCAAATAGGGCATACCAAGAATAGACCCCAAAGAGTGGGACAAGTTTACCTCGCCCTTGGTTTCTAAGGCCGAGGTGAACCCATTAGACTAGACAGCCCAATTGTCAAGACCAAAGCAATCCAATTACTTCGTGCTCTCTTCAATGGCATATGTCGAAAGGAGAGGGGCAAGTTGGACTCCACCTCAAGCTGGTAAATAGGGTCGAGTTGTCCCATCGTGTCACCCACTCTCCATTGGTATCTCTCATAGACATGTTTTCTGATTGTCTTGGCTCTATTTTGAATGAGACAATTTTCTTGGTTTTAACCTCAATTTAATTTTCTCTCTTTTACTTTCTCATAGGGTCCAAAATTTTCCATAAGATAGTAAAAACATTCTTTTATTTTTTTTTCCTTATTTCTCAATAGAAACAATGTAATCCTACAGTCTAGACTTAGCCTCGAAAATGGTTTTTATCTGATAATAAAAATTTGATTAGAAACGTCACTAAAATGTTCACCATCCATAAAGCCAAATTGATTAGGAATATTGTTATGCCCACCAATTATTTGTTGATCAATAATCACCATGCTCGCCATTAAGTACCGTCAGCTACAATGCAAATCATTCATTAATGCTGATTTTGGTAATACTCATTTCTTCCATAGAATAATGTGTGTAACTTGCAATATATAGAAAGAACAAACAATATTTATCTTCATTTTCTATTTTGGATGCCAAATCATATATCAAACCGGACCTATATTATATATAAAAACTGAAAATCAGACCAAAAATAAATCGAATCGAATCGTTTATATGTATATATATTATTTATATATAATAAATATTATATATTATACCTAAAATCTGAAATCAATCCAAACAAATGGTTCGATTTGGTTCAAACGAAATCGAGTCATGATTTGATTTGAACTAAAAATTATTTCGATTTGGTTTGGTATATATCCAAAATTGAATTTTTGGGTTCCATTCGATTTGGCAGTCAAACTGAATCAAACCAAACCGTGAATATTGGAGAACTGTAATTTTACTAGAAAGTTGAAGCAGTAGGGTTTGTTAATCGTCCAATAGGAATGGGCTAGTTCCAACCCTCCACTCGAAGTGGAGTCAAATGTATTGGAGGTAATTAATGTGTTGTGTATGAAGGAGACTTCTCTTGCTAAGATAGGTATTCTTATAGAGGATATTTTTTTTCTTTTTCAGGATTTGACACACTCGGTTAAAATTGCTCTTTTTCGTCACATCCTTAGGAGAACAAATCCAATCATGCTTTAACTATTTTGGCATCTTCACAAATTTTTTTTTTGACAGATATTTTTCCAAATAGTACCACGAGAAAATTAGGATGCAAGTGGCGTTTGTTTGTTGGTTTGCTTTAACTATTGAGTCACTAATATTATTCCACTATTTGAAGCCATATTTGGCATCAAACCCTCTAGACTTGTTAGCCTCTAAAATAGTTAGCACATAATTCATAATTGATTAGAAATCACTAGAATGGTGAATGTACATAAAGAAAATTTGATGGAAAATATTATCCCCCACTAATTGAGTTTTGTGGCTTAATTAATTATCATGTTCTCCATTAAGTGGCGTCACCTACCATGCTAAACATTCATTAATACTGATTTTGGCAAGACTTTCGTTTTCTTCAATGTAATCATTTGCAAATTGCAATATATAGGGAAAAAAAAAAAAAGGTACAATTATTGATTCTATTTCTTTTTCTTTAAAGTTAAAGTTCAACCCCTCAACCCCTAATGCATCGATAATTTTCTTAATATAAAAAAATTAAGATGCTCATACTGTGATATAATAATCAATTTGTTTGAATTTTTCTTTTTTTCGAAAACAACCAATTTTTAAAAAATTATTTAGATATCATATATTTCATATAGATACTCTCACTTTTCTCCCATTTGTCCAATTCTTACACCAATTTTCTCACAACAAAATATAAATCAAGACCTTAAGTTAAAGCATAATATCCCACAAAATCTCACAAAATTTCAAAATCAAAGTCTCCCTTTAAAACTCACCAAAACGATAAATAGTCAAACACAAAAGAACATTTTTGGGTATTAACACATACTTAATGTTTACCAATTTGTAATGAAAGTTACTGTAATCGAAATGAGATTTCATTGACGGATGAATCGTAATAGACCTGAATCGCAAACATAATTTGATTTTTTTTTATTGTGTTTACTTAGAATTATGAATCTATTACATTCCTTTCAACCAACTATGCCCAAGCTAAATCAATTGAGAGATCAACTTTATCATTACCATTTGACCCAATGGTAATGGTAAATGTAATAATAAATGTGGTAGATTCATAATTCTCATATTGTAACAGTATTAACATTTGCAACAATAATGGTAACAGTAATAGTCGTAAGTCTCACGTAATTTGCAAGCATAATCAAATTGAGCATCCTTCATTCCTAAACTCGATTGCCTATTTTGATTATAAATTTGGCAACACAGCCCCACAGTTTATTACGATTACAGAATACATGTAAGTAACAACAAGATTAGGGTACTAATGCAACTTTTAAAAATATAGAGATATTTTTTCAACAAGGTAATAATAGTTTCTGTTCATATATTAACAGTAGGGATATTTTTTGACTTCTTTTTAAGTTAATGATATTTTTTAAACTTTTAGTTCAAGAGTATTTTTGCGTTTTTCATCCCAAACTAATGGTAAAGCTATTTTTGAACTTATTCTAAAAGCTTAAGAGTATTTTTTAAACTTCTGAAATTTAGAGATATTTTTTACACAAAATACAATATTTAAGAACATTTTTTATAATTTAGCCAGTAAATTTCTCATTTAAGTAATTTTAGGAGTGCTTGTAATATTATGTTTATGTTCTCAATTTTGTCCCTTTTACCATTAAGCTTTGGCTACGAAGTTCGGAAAGAATGATCAATGTATCAATTTTTTAGGAAACTTGTAGTAGGTAGTTAAAATATTTCCCATCCTTTGTAAATATACCAACAGTTTTTTAGTTTTACACATGACAAAATATTCGAAATCTAATTTTGCTTATTTTTTAAGTTGTTTCAATCTTATCCTTATAGAATTTCAAATAGAACAATGATACATCAAATCAAGTACATCCTCCATATATCAACATGTATAATTAGGCGTATCAAGTGTATCGTTGATATACAAGCACTTGTATTCAAGTATATTCAATTTTTTTCTTTTTTTTTTTTCTTTTTTCTTTTAGTAATATAACAAATTGGACAGTTGTTAGAAAAAACACAACATTTTTAAATATTCAAATTTAACCGTGGTTTTTTTAGCTTCGTAATTGTAGAAAAAATAAACAAGAAATTTGATTTCTACTTTTTATATTTTCGGTTCTACCTTCGTTTGTGTATTAGCATATATATTAACCGTATATTATTTTATGTTAGATATATCAATCAACTAATATACTTTATATTTGGTATATCACTCAATTGATATATTTTATATTTGGTATATCGGTTAATTGATAAATCAAATATAAAGTATATTAGTTATACAATTGACAAATCCAAGTTATCATATCAAGGGATTAATCTCGTTAAATCCCAAGTGAAAGCATTAGAACCATTGAGTTTATTTACGAATCAGAGAAAGAAAAAATGACTAACCAAGAAAGCTATACCTTAGCAAAGTATGAAGATCATATAGTGAGTTTTTAATCTTCATTGTTCTCCAATTCCAACAAGGTTTAATCTTCTTTTACATAGCAAAGAAGACTAACCAAGAAAGTAAAAGTATGAAGATTGTATGGTGAGTTTTTAATCTTCATTGTTCTCCAATCTCAACAAGGTTTAATCTCCCTTTACAGTGTCTTCTTTGCTATGACTCAACCCAAAAAGACCATAGACTTATAAGAGTCCCAAAGTATGGAGGAAGATTCTGAGAGAACTCTCTCTCTAGCAAGAAGCCACCATTTCGCTTAACCCATATAAGGTCTGGCTAAGGCAACCCTAATATATATGGATTTAATCAAGTAATTCCAAATATGAAAGTAACTTTCTAGCCAACTTTGATTCAACACGACTTTGTATTCGTATGTATTTGGCTTGCAATAAAAGTTAAAAGTAAGAAATGGTCCTAAACTTCACCATTTCTTCTAACATGTACTAGCTAAGAATGTCAAACATCACAAAACTCAACCACATAACTCTTTAAAAAAAAAAGTTATATTGTCCACTTATGCTGCCCAAACATTAAGATTGAACATTTCATCATGCAAATAACTCATTCTCTCATATCCTACAAGTTTGGATTCTTTTTTTTTTTTAAGTAGAAATGATGACAATTCTTTCAAATATTTGGCACATGCTCTAAATCATTTCATCATATAAACATATTTCAGAAGTCTACTTGGGCAAGACCTCCCATAAAGGTGGTTGAAGTATTTCTTCTAAATCATGTCACTACCATCTAGTTTCTTACATACCTAAGCAAATGATAGCAGTTAGTTTCTCATTTTACACTCTGTTGGCTTGCCACTGTTGACTTTTCATGTCTATTCTCACCACAAACCCAACAAAGTTCTTTGAATTGCACTTATTCACATCATTTCTGGACTCATTCAGATTCTCGAACTGTTAACTTATTGGGTCCTCAATTCTCATTATAGGAGGTCAAACCAAGGACCTAACTAGGAGCATAAGCTGGGAATCTCATGCATAGTTTTATTACAGATGATACACAAGGAATCAGTTCTTCCTTCTAATGACCTGCATATCAATGATTGTTTTCTCGGAAAAGACCATGCATGTAATTGTTTGCCTTAGAGGATAGACCTTGAACAACCTAGTTCCAATAGAAGCAAACCCGACAACCAACCCAATAAGCAATTAACAACTTAAATGTACTTTCCAACATCCACGGCAGAAAATATCTTAAAAGAGACTAACCTCCATACTCAAACTCATGAATCCAACCAATATCCAAAAATTTAAACTTGGGACCTGCTCAAAAGGCTTCACAACACAATAGAACACAAATCACAAAAGGAAAAGAGAGCTTCTGAATCATTCATTCTATTGCTTCCAAGTAATTCAGTGAAGAAAACATTCGCTATTTTCATTAATGTGCTTTACAAAATATAAGGAGGTGATTTTACACATGATTAATCTCTCACTGCAAACTAGCAAGCTAACAGCAGAGAAATTAGTTGCAGAAATTACGAGATAATGAAGAACTATAATCTCGCCACTTGGAACAAGTACATAACCTAAACTTTCTCAACTTAACCCCATTTTCTTCCATTTTCTATTGGTAGCTGACGAAAAATGGCCACACAAACTTTTCTTCTGTTCACCAACTTCCAAATGTATACCAGAAATGTTGAAATACTTCAATGCACAGAAACGATGGAGATACGAGAGCATTTTGGCAACATTCGTCACTGAATCTCAATTCATTTAAGTCATTCTTCAGTTATATATGGCAACTCGATTGATATTCACCAAAATTGGACTTCGCAAGATCGACTCATACCATTGAAAAATAGTTGGATATAAACTAGGAAGGTAAATTAGGTAAGGCCTTTAGATGCCCATTCATTTCCTAGACATCCTTGTATAATAACTGGTATTTTGGAATTCTCTCAGGAGGCAACGGACAATTCACAATGAGCTTGCCTTTCATTGCTCCCCTAAATATTGCCTGCCAGAAAAGAAAAAGAAAGAATCTTTTCAAGTCCGTTTTCAAAAGAATACATGCATGACAACCAAATTATGCATCACTGAACCAACGTGATATTTGAATGATAAAATGGTTTATATTTAATGAAAGACCAACATAATTGCTCAAATTTCCTGAACTAAATCCAGACAATACTTGATAACCCAATACCCATAAATTCCTTTTTAAACTGAGGGGTGTGTGTGCGTGCGTGTAGTGGTGTAGGTGTTTGGGGAGAAATTATACCAGAACTACCCAACTCCAAACTAGAACTTGAAATAATACTATCATTTTTTTTTTTTGTTAAATTTTGTGTCCAAATCTTTCAAAGGTTTCTATAGGTCCATGAACTTTCAAATGTGTTGGGTCCCTAACCTGTTAGGTATTTTCTAAAATTCATTGAGCCACTACACATAAAATTGAAAGGTTAGTGTCCTACAAGACAATTCACAAATAGGAATCGGCCAATTGGTGTCTAATAGGTCAAAGATTTTGAATATGTCAAAAGATTTATCAAATGCAAATCAAGAGTTCAAGGAATTATTAGATTCTTCAAACTTTAAAATTGTAGGGACTAAAGTGATATTTAACTTCTTTATATATATAAACATATATATCTGTCTCTTATACACATAGATGTGTATAAGAGACAGATTGTACACTTATGCTGCCCAAACATTAAGATTG
>NC_052357.1:34704819-34733794 GCF_009727055.1 Benincasa hispida
TATTTAAAAAGAAAAAATCCACTGATTGATGGTATGAAATTTCATAAGAGGCCAAACCACGAAAGAGTACTAAAAGCTCTTTCAACCAGTGAAAAGATTGCAAATGCCATAGCTATTTGATGTCACAACTATTGTTGCTGTCTAACCGAAGGCAAAAATTCCATAGAAAAGATCTAACAAGTTGAAGCATAAGATTTTCTCCATTGTTTTCAGGTATTTGAAGAGGCTATGATACTAAAGATTAGGAATATAAGTTGAGTTGAGACCTATCTCAGGTGAAGTAATCATTAAGTCCATAATCACCAATTTTTTCCATTCACAGCTTCTCATTTATGTTCCAAAATCAGTGACAACTTACCTCCACAACATCAATAAAATCCTGCTTTTGGTGAAAAGCACCAATCCACTTTGTATGATCCTCAGTCCTGCATGTCAAAATAATACCCTTTTATCATTTTTTTTTTTTTTTAAAACACGTAGAATATATAAGAGGCACATAAGTAGATGTTCCTAAATTTAACCCCCCAACGAAGGAAAAAAAAAAAAAAAAGAGCGAGAGATTATAAAAGAGATTCAAGAAAATTCTTCAGTTCAAAGCAATTAAGATATCCACAAAACTCAAAGATCTCTCTTCCTCACAAAAAAGTCATTGATTTTCTAGTGAATCCAATCATGACTCTGTTAGACCCCCTATTATTAACACATATAAGAGAAGGGGTAAAGAAGGAATTATACCAAGGATAGTGAATGAAAAAGGGAATAATCGTGAAAGGGGCTTAACCATGTGAAGAGAGGGAAGGAATAATTGGGAGGAGGGAAAAAACCGTAAGGAGAGAGAAGTGGAAGGAGACCACTAAGGCGCTATAAAACAAGAGGAGGAAGACAAGAAAAGACCAATTTTGAGGAAGGAAAGCTGTGGTAGCTTTTGAAGGAGAGATCACCGGCCCTCTCGAATAGGCTGGGTACCTGCATTTATTTTCATTTCCTTTTATTCTTCTTCTTGGATTACTGTGAGGAGATTTCTTACTGTCTTGTTGTTACTTTACTTGTACTCGTTTTTCTGCTCATTTTCTCTATTTCAATAAACTGTAATCAGAGCTCTTGCTCTGTTCTTGTTCTATCTTTGTTGGGTTTGCTGAGTATAGGAATCAGATACCTAACAGATTCTCATAAAATAGAATAAATAAGATTAATCCACATGATTTCAGCTTAATAGGGGAGAACCACTGGAAGAGCAGGTGATAAGCAAATATATCAACAGAGCACCAGAACCTGATGGAAGAGCATTAAATAAATAAGTCATTTGCATATGCTCCTCGCTTCTTACCTACATGCAACAAGCAGGAGAAACAGTAAATTGAATTACTTATTTGAACTTGAAGCTTGTCTTCAGCCCCCACTAAAAATCAAAAACCAGATAAACATATTGATTTTCAGGACATTTAGCTCCCCAAGGACATTAATTTTTTTTCTTTATTACGACATTGAGAAACCTTATATTCACACAAATTTCCAGACAACATTACAAAGCACCTTAGGAACAAATGGCTTTATTATGAACTGTGAGACGCTGAGATCTGCCAAGTGCGATTTGCAAGCAAAAGAAAATAAGTCACCTCCTTGAGTCTAACAAGTCCCTTTACCAATAGACAAGCAATTGAAAAACCATCTAAATTTGTTATTGTTTAATTTTGACTTGGCAATAACCATAAAATAAAACTTGGTACTGGTTTTAATTTTTATTGCTTGTTATTTGATAACTGTATGACTAGCTCACTCACACTTCAACAGTTCAACTAATATGATGGAGTAACATCGGACCTAACAAACATTTGGTGTAAGAAAACTTGATAATGTATATCCTTAAGTAGATGGTCCGATCAAAATAAGTTGAACTCTAAGTCATAATCTCCAAGACATCTACTTAAGGATAAAAGCTGTCATAAGTCAATTTAGATGGTCCGAAACATCAGTGTTTATGAGCTTGAATAAAAGCTTTTGTTCTCTCATTTCCATCCACTATCAATTTATCCATACACTTATACAAACCCAATCTAATCTCTGAATGAGTAGAAAAATTATCATCATATTGAAAATGTGGGTGCAAGATATATGTTATAGCTTGTACGATTCGAGGAAATTGAAACTCCCACCATTTCATCAATAATATTTCATATCTCCTCGTCGCTTATTACGTCTCCCCCGAATTTTTGGCAACTTTCCCTTTTGTTGAATCCATGGCACCACACATAAATCCCATTGCAGGCACCTTTTTAGAATCAATTGATCTAAAAACACTCACCAAAGGTTTTGTAGTCTTAATTGCATAAATTACAGCATGCCAACTACTTCCTTTCCTTCGGGTTTTTTTGCCCAAATACTATCTTGTCATTGCTTAGAAGTAAACTTTGCCTGTAGTGGCTATTTAGAATGACAAATACCAGTGGCTGTTTAGAATGACAAATACTTTGCAATGTCAAATAGGTAGTAGAAAATCTAGTAGTGGTTGGACATACAAACTCTTTCTGTAAAAGATCTCACTAATGCTAACATTCAACAATGATTAAAGATAATTTTACTACCCTTCTTTGCCTTTATCAATGCATTATTGTGCTGAAGAAGCTCACCAAATTAGCTCAAGCATTAATCAAGACGATGAGTAGCACACGAAGTCCAATACAAATGCTTTTACTTTTCCATCAATTTTTTCCAACTAACTTATAGTTAAATGCATTTTCTATCATAACTTGGACTACAAGGTTCTCTCCAATTTCGTCTACTGTATCATTGAGACATTGAAACAACACAGTTGCATCTTTTACAGCATCTAAAGTGTCAATAGATTTTGAAAAGAAAAAACAACTATTCCACTTGGTGAGTTTACAAGAAAATTAATTGAACTCCTTCCTCTCATATAGGGCCGCCCATGTCTTGGTATGTCATTCACATTGTTTCTTGTAGTTTTATCCATGAACTTAGTTCACACATGGTTGGTGATTTCAAATGTCGACCATATAAACAATGGATCGACACAGATTCACAAATGACGGGTTTCTAGCTACATTAAGTGAAATACCATTTTCAAAAAAGAACCTCCTAATATCCATAAAAACAAAATTAAGAGCTTCTTTTGCAATTAAAGAATTGACTTCAGTTTGAACCTTGTTATCACCATTAACATCACTAGCTTTCACCTCCACAATTCGATTCATTGGTCCTCAAATCCCTCTATAAGGGATATCACCCCAATCGATCCATTGACCGAAAGAGGATTGTCAATCGAAGTTATTTGAAAGTATCTCTATTTGGTTGTATTTGTTATTTGTTTCTTTTTTTTTCTTTTTTTTTTTTGTCCCTCTCCTAGCGAGAGTTTGTATCTCCAAAACATTTAATTCTTTTCATTATAACAACAAGTTGTTTCTTGTTTCAAAAGGAGGTGTTAAAAGAATGAAAAATCATCTTGGGGAACACATAAAAATGTTGTACCATGTGATAAACTTCCCAATGAAGTGAGACGAGATGCAAGTTTACTTATAAAAAGGAGAAATGACAAAAAATTGCTAGTCATAAACAATTTGAAGATATGACTGATGCAGGCATATACTATATTGGTGGAACTTCAAGTAGTAATATCACTTATAGAGGTATTCATGGACCAATGGATAGATTTATGGTGGCAGATGCTAGTGATGTTGGAGGTGATAACAAGATTCAAATTAAAGTTAATCCTTTAACTGCAAAAGAAGCTAGTAATTTTGTTTGTATGGATATTGGGAGATTCTTTTTTGAAATGGTATTTCATTTAACATGGCTAGAAGTCTTTCTTTTGTGAAAATGTTGATCCATGGTTTATATGGTTGAGATTTGAAACTACCAATCAAGTATGAACTAAGTTCTAGGAATGTACAGGGTTGGGATGGGTTAGGTTGTGGCATTTTTTTGGACCAGCCCAAAAATTCGGATTGGTCAAGTTGGCAACCCAAATGACCCAAACATGGTCTCTCCAACCCAACCCAACCCTCAAAATTTGGGTTGGGTTGGTTGGGTTGTCGGGTTAATATTATTTTTTCTTCTTAATTTAAAATACTTCAATTTTATCTACAACACATATCTAATAACTAAAATCTTATAAAACTAAATTCTTACATACCAAATATTTATAATATCTATTACAAACTTTATACAAAAACAAACATTCTTAAAAGAAAAACCTAAATAACTAAAAAATTCATCAATTCTAAAAGAAATATATATTTTTTATTAATATATATGTAATTTGGGTTGAGTTGGGTCAACTCAAATTTTTTTTTTACAACACTAGACCCAACCCAACCCAAGAAAAATAGAAAATATTCAACCCAACCCAACCCAAAAACAAAACTGACCCAACCCAAACCCCTACTGAGTTCATGGATTTTGAAGGAAGAGATGAAAACTACAAGAAGCATCGTGAATGACATACGCAAGACATCGGCGACCACCGGAATATCGGTCTTATCTAATGGTTGGAAGGATACGAGAGTAAGAAGTTTAATTCAATTTCTAGTAAACTCATCAAGTGGATTTTTTTTTTTTCTTTTTTGAATTCTATCAATGCTACAGATGCAATCAAAGATGCAAACATAGAATTTCAACTTCTTGATGATATAGTAGAGGAAATTGGAGAGAACTTTATAGTCCAAGTTGTGACAAACAATGCATCTAATTATAAGTTAGTTGGAAATAAAATTTGATGGAAAAATGAAAGCATTTGTATTGGACTCCACTCCATGTGCTGCCCACTGTCTTGGTTCGATGCTTGAAAAACTTGGTGAGCTGCCTCAACACAAGAATGCATTGATAAAGGCAAAGAAGGTTAGTAACTTTATATATAATTACGTTTGGTAGTTTACAAAGAGGAGCTTGTTCGTCCAACCACCACTAGATTTGCTACCACCTATTTGACATTACAAAGTAAGTGCCAATTTAAACAGTCGTTACAAGCAAATTTACTTCTAAGCAATGACAAGATAGTGTTCGGGCAAAAAATAAAACCCTAAGGAAAGGAAGTGAAGAGAATAATTTTAAGAGAGAAAATTTTGGCCCACTGTAGTTTATGAATTAAGTCTACAAAACCTTTGGTGAGTGTTTTGAGATTAGTTGATTCTGAAAAGGTGCCTAAAATGGGATTTATATGTGGTGCCATGGATTCACCAAAAGAGAAAATTACCAAAAGTCTTCAAGAAAGAGGAAGCTAGTTACAACGAGATATGGAATATTATTGATGAAAGGTTCGAGTTTCAATTACATGGACACTTATATGCTATAGCATATTTCTTGAACCCACATTTTTCAATATGATGATAATTTTTCCACTCATTCAGATATCAGATTGGGATTATATACATGTATGGATAAATTGATAATTGATGAAAACGAGAGAACAAAAGCTAATCTTCAAATAGATTCATTTCGAAGGAGGGAAGGATTCTTTGGGTTTCAACAAGCAATTGCAAAAAAAGATCTCCGAGAAGCATCATGAAGATAATATATCCTGTTTTTATTTATTTTTGTTTCCTCAACTGATGTGATATTTGATGATGCAATTAATTGGTGGACTCAATTTGGAGATGGATCATTAGAACTAGCAAAATTTGCCATCAAAGTTCTGATTCTTATTTGTTTAGCATTTGGGTGTGAACATAATTTGAGTACTTTAATCAAGTTTATAGGAAGTTCTTAATTATATTTCATTACTTGCAAAAAACTGTCTAAGACTTCCAACTTTAGTAATAAATTTATGTTTCATGGATAGGTGCATACAAAGAAAAGAAATCGTTTGAGCACAACTAAGTTAAATAACTTAGTTTACATCATGTACAATAAAAGCTTAAAGAATAGACACTTGAAGCAAAAGGGTCTCCAAGGAAGAAGTTGATCCATTTAGTAGATAATGTTCCACTTGATGATGAGTGGATTGTTAAAAATCAAAATCTGTGTCAAACATGATGATGATTCTAACATCAATGTTTATGAGCTTGGAGAAGGAAGTAGTTCTCAACAAAGAAGTAGTGATAAGACTAGACAACCAAATGTTAAGAGTGAAGGCACATGACTTATTAAAACAATTATTAAATTTAAATAAGTTTCCTAAATTAACTTAGTTTTAACTTTTATTTACAAAATTAATTTCTTAAACAGATAAAGGAAAGAGATCAATGACATTGGATGAAGTGGAATGGGTAGATGTTAAGAGTGACAATGAATGTGAGGATGAAACTATTAGATACAATGATGACTATATGAAAGATCCTAGTAGTTATAATGATAATAATATTGTGGATGAAATGTAGACGGACTATTGAGATTTTTTCTTCTTTGTCATGATTAATTTTTTAGCATGTTGCACACTTTTAAGGAACTAGTATGTTGTGTACTTTTAAGGAATATTATAATGTTAAGAATATATAAGATTTTATGTTTTATGACTTAATTATGTTTTCTTAAATTAAAATGAGGTTTACGGCTCATACTGCCTTAAGGCTTACACCTCACCTCACCAAGAGAATATGCCTCTAGGCCATCTTAAGCCTTTAAAAATATTTGGAAGGGGAATGTATTTTTGCTTTTTATGCTTCTAGTGTCATAGTAGTTTCTCAAGAGAGGAGAGTTTCCAGACACAAAGTAAGGAAAGCTGCCTATAACTTCCCCACCAAGACCTACCCCCAACCTAAAGTAGCTAGGTAGGGAAGTAAAATTAATCCTTATTCATACATGGGTTTCTCCAGTACGAAATGAGCCGAACAGGTTCTTTGCTTCGGCCTAGAATACGATTAATTTGGCATGGGCTACATGAGCCTCCAATAGTTTACCGGATATATTGATAAGTCGGGCATTCCTGGTTCACCAAGTGAAACCGATGGTTTCTTAGTCACGTCTAGCTAAACCTAAAGTTCCATTAAAGAGCATTTCCACAAGGTAGAACCTCCTCAAGGAATATAAGGTTTTCATGAGGCTGATCTTAGGCCACAATCCAAGCACAAATACCTTTGTTTAAGAGAATCTTAATTCAATCAATAGGAGGCTGCCTACCAATCAAAAAGGCTGGAAGACTTTCCACTTCATTGAAAAAGGGAAGGGGAGAGGAAAGCGAAGCTTAGCGAGCTTTCTTTTAGCTAACCACTACATAAGTTGTTGGCATCAAGCTTACTGCACCAGCTTCCTTTCATTCGCTTCGCAAGAGTCGCATAGCACATAGCCAAAAGTCAGCGGGCCAATACTACCTACCTAACCCCTCACTCTAAGGGACTATAGATCAGAAAGCACCTTATTCTTAACCATCCCATTCATCCAAAAGAGAAGGGCCTATGTATTTGCATGACCCCTGCAGATTTGACTCTATCTACAATTGAAGTTATCCCCTATCAATCCTGCCACTATGCTGTAGAACGGGAGCTCGTGTGGAACCTTTTCTTTCTAATTGGACCTTGGGCCAATTGGTCCGCCTATGGTGAGCACCGGTCGGCTAGTCCCTTCTGCTGACGATGTGCTCTAGTTGGGTCGTGCCTTAGCCATTGTTACTTTTTCGGTTCTTGCATTAGTGTCTCACTGATGGAAGCGTCGCGTCTCGTTAGTCCCTTTCTATCGCGACGAACCCCGAAGTCCACGTCACATTCCACATCAACCTTTCCAGGGCTCGTCATAGCCCGCGTCGTTGGTGCTTGCTCTCCCAATGCAGTGCATTCGACAACATGATATGCTCAGGAAGTCTCTCAAATGTGTTGCCTCTACATATTGCTTGAATCTAGCTCTCTGATCCTCTTATGCTTTTCTCTCTACTATCATAGTTTTTCTTTTTTGATCGCCAAGGATGCTTTGACTTGGGTGTTGTTTCACTTTGGGGATGTGTTTCAGTTTGATGGTTGTTTTGTTTGGTCTCTTTGTTTATGGGGGGCTTCTTGCATCATCAATCCATTTTACATCTTTCTTTCTATATTTTCCACCCTTTTGTTCTTCCCCTCCCATGGTATCATTGTATTTTCCCTTCTTTAGATGGGGTTGCTATGTTGTTTCATCTTGTGCTTTGGTATTTGTTGTACCTTGAATATTTCATTTATCAATGAAATGGTTTCTTATCAAAAAAAAAAAAAAAGAAGAAGAAAAAAACAATAAAATAAATACTCTTTGGTGTCTTGACTTCCAACAGCAATTTGCTAAATGCTAATAATCCCAAGGGATATTAAGCTGCTCTACTGTGCAAATCAAGTAGCTAATGCCACACAGATGGACCATACATGCAATGTTACATATACATACTAGAGTCCTAGACAATTCAAACGCAATAAATTAACTTAGACCAGCAGGATAAAACTCACCCTGAATCCATCTTCATATGATGAGCATTGAAGAAGAAAACAGTGGATGGTATAAGAGTTATGTCAAAGTACTTGACGTAAATCTGTAATTCTTCTGAATCAATATCAACCAGTGCTATTGAAGCAAACTTCGATACTTCTCGTGCGCACTTAGCAAGCTAAATCATTGAAAGAGAATGAAACACAAGGTGGGGAAATCATCAAATTTTGAAAAAGCATATAAACCCTAGAAGAAGAAAAGAAAAATCAAGGACTTGGTAACACACAATGTCATCGAGGAGGAGACAAACTGGATCGGAACACCGCCCAAATCGGAGAATTAGGACCTTATCAATCGTGTCCTTAATGAGGGAATCCACTTCTCTCTTCTTTGTTAAGGTCCTTAGAAGATAGCTCATCTTCCTTTCCCTGCAATCCACCTAAAGTAATTAAGCTTAAGAAACTAAAGCAGCTTCAATACACCCAATGTTCTCAAATTGAACTTTTTCGAACTATTCAAGAAACGTATATAATGCAATCTAAATCGAAGTCGAAAATGTTGCAGCTTAAACCCAAATCAACAAAATTGTTGACCATTGGAGAGAAGAGGGAAATTACCCTTGCTGTGGAAGCGCAACCGCCGCCGGAGTTCGATGAGGGACGAAGCCGCCGAACACCCCTTGCCTATTGAAAAGCAAGTTGAAACGTCCCAAATTTTTTGATTGATAAAAAAAATGTTGAAATTCAATCCATGTACACCATTAGAGATGTCCACGGGGTCGGTCATTTCCCCACTCTGTCTGCTCCCCATTTCATTCCAATTTTGATCTAAAAAAAGTTAATTAATTTTTTAATATAAAAAATAATATAAATTAAATTATTCATTTATATAATCTAAATTTAAATATATTCATTATATTTTTCAATAAATAATCAAATTTGAAATATAAATATAATATTTATACTACAATAATAATAACGTTAGATAACTCTATTAAATAAATATGTAAAAACTAATCGTGGTAGGGATGGAAAACGATGTGGGATCGGAGATGGGAAATGCATTTTCCGTTTCCATCCTTATTTAACTCAATCTTTTTCTCTCACTTCCTCTCTATTTTCCGCTTAAATGGGACAGGACCCACGAAGCGATCTTGTAGAAAAATTGGACATATGCACCATTTGGCCTTTGTGGAAATAGAGAAGAATAAAAAAAATAAAAAAATAAAAAGGGTGTAATGTGCAAAGGAAAGGGCAGCTTGCGACGTGAGGTTTCATAAAAATTCTTCTTCAACTTGTTCAAATCCAATCATTCAAAACCATTTTCTTCAAATTCCATATGTCAACCATTTTTTCTCTTTAAAAATTTTTCATCTAGTTTTTTAGAAAAAAAAAATCATCTAGTTTTAATATATTCGTGGTATGTAATTGATATTTTTTATAAAAATCTCTTAGATTATTAATATAATTTTAAGTAACACTATAAAGGCAAAAGAGAAAAATGAAATATTTTCTTTTGTTATGTTGTTGGATCAAAACAACACAATTCAATTCGAGTGATTCAAATCAATTTAGTTCCAAACACAAATATAAATTTGAAATCATTTCTTTCTTTTTAAATCTTGGGATGTGAAATCATTTTTACCTAAATCTCGATGTCAAATAGAGCCGAAAATATGAGAAAGTATGAAAACAATAATATCTCTATCTCTGATATATTAAAATTTGTTGTCTCCATCTCTATTTCAACTCTAACTTTAAGATCTATAAATTATTTCAAAAATTAATAAAATAAATAAACTAAAATACAATTTAAAAAAAATATATTTGAAACATAAAAACCAAATGGATATAAATAAAATAATAAATTTAAAAGAAGAAGAAAAATAAATTAAAAAACTAATCTGAAAAACAAATGAAAGGAAAGTATTTCAAACTTGGATCTAAGGTGGAGCTAGGAGACACATTTACCGTTAGGCTAGCTAAAGTTATTGATATTATAATAGTTATATATATATATGTTTGGGTTGATACCCTAAATCTCGTAGGGTTCTATAGCTTATAATTATATTGACATCTTATTTATCTAATAACATGTGTGAAATTTTATTTGACATTTGGTTGTATTAATCCACAAACTAATAAACTAACATCTAAAGTTATTTTGTAACTTAAACATGTATGTAGAGACATATGAGTGGATCATGTTTTAAGTGATAACCTTATAAACATTCAAAAGTTGCATTAGTTTCTCTACCTACAAAAAAAAGTTTTTAAAAAAATGCCCTTATCGCTTATTTACACCCCACCTTTCATCTCTTCCACTTCCTCTCTCTCCTTTACTTCAATATAGTAATTAATATTCCCTATATTCTCTATTTTCTCTCCCCTCTTGTCAACTATTTGATTTTGTTTGTCTCATAAAAAAATGATCTTCTACCGTTAAGGCATATAAATTATAAAACAAAAAATAAAATAAAATAAAATAATGGAAGCACCAAAGGGATCTTAGGACTTAAATATCATAACAAGGTTGTACATTAGTAGTTTAACGTGTGTTAATAACTAAAAAAATCTTTTTTGTATTTGGTTATTATCATTTTGGTAAATTTTAAGAGGAAATTTTGATTTTAGAATTTTGTGAGATTTTGTGGGATTTATATTTTAACTTGGTTTATATTTCATTGTGAGAAAATTGGTATGAGAATTGGACAAATAGAAGAAAAATAAGGATGAAATTGATTTTTTTTTAATAAGAAAACTTCAAACCATCACTATAGTAGCGATGGGAGCATTTAATTTTTTTTTTTCTTTTGTAAGACTAAGAGTATTTATGCAACCTTTAGAAATTCAAATATATTTTTGAAATGAGTAGTAGTCAGTAATAATTTATGTTCGTATTCATGATAAGAGTTTTTTTTAAAATTTTTAAAAATCTTGAAAGTTAAGAGATTTTTTTAAACAAAATACCAATGATTTTCATCCAAAATCAATGATAGGGATATTTTTAAACTTATTATTTTTTAATGTTTTAAGAAAAAAGAAGCTAAGAAAAAAGAAAGAATTATTTGCATAGAAGTTGAGCAATTTTCCGAGGTATCTGTGCCGTTTTGTTTCAACCCTTTTCCTTCTTCTCCATATCTCCCTCCTCGCTACAACCTACGCCGTCGAACCCTCTCCGCCGCAGTCCGACACTGGCATCCTCCATCAGCAACGCCCGTTTCTTCCTTCTCTTCCTATCTCCCTCTCTGCTGCAACCTCGCCGGAACCCACTACTGCCCATCGCACTGCTCATCGCCAAGGTGCACACTCTGTCTTCCGCAACCCCTCCCTCTCTCAGTCGCTCATTGCTGAGTTCGCTGGGATGAATTTCTTTCTTTATTCATTTTCTGTCTTCAATTCAACCAATTTCTAAATAGGGTCAAATTTAATCTAAAATCCTGCCATAAATTCGACCTATTTTGGACTGTTCTTTTTAAATGGGATGAAGGGAGATTCTTAGATGATAGAGAAATTTGTTATGTGAGGTCGTTGTGCTTATTTGGATTGTTCTACATGAGAATTTTGTGTTCTGGAAAGTCTCTTTCTTCTATGCATACATATCTAGCCCATAATTGAAGTTAATTTAGTATAAAATTGATTGTACATGAAATGGTTGTTTGAGTAAAGCATTTGATAGATTCTTGGTGCTTCATGTTCATAGTCTTCACGAAAAGAACAGGATGATCAGGGCTGCCGCTTGCTTGTATACACCAGCTTCTCACTTTGTGGACTAGTATGCTTTCTTCACTTTTTGAAATCTGAAGCGTACGTAAGAAAAAATTCAATAACTTTGTTTTCAACAACTTGACAGAATGAGTTGAGGACCAACAGAACTCTATTTTTTTTAAAAAAAAAAAAAAAAATTATGTTCGAACTGATGCACTGCTGGAATCTGATCGGTGTTTGTTGTTTGCCACTCCATAGGCCATTATCGAGCTCGCCACTCAAGAACCCAATTGACTGAATTTGATTTTGAGCCTTTAGAGACCGCAAACAAGCCAAATGTCTCTCTTAACTGCCCAGAGTGCTGTTCATCTGCTTCGGCGCCTTGGAAGGACTGGCATGGTCGATGAGGCGCTTGCTGCATTTTCTACTCTCGATTCACATGCGAAAAACACAAAAGTTCGTAATGTGATCATTGCTTTGCTTCTGAAATCTGGGCGAGTTGACAATGCATTGAATGTGCTCGACGAAATGCTTCTTCCAGGTTCGGAGTTTCGACCCAATGATAGAACTGCTGATATTGTTTTCAATAAATTGTTGGAGAAGATGAATGGGCCGGAGGGGGGAGCCAAGGAAGATGAAATTGCTGGGTTGGTAGCCAAATTTGGTAAACATAACGTTGTCCCAAATACCATTACATTGACGCAGTTGATCACGAAGCTTTGTTGGAATAGAAATACAAATCTTGCATGGGATGTTTTAGATAACGTGATGATGTTGAATGGTCTTAAGGATGCTGCACCCTGCAATGCACTTTTGACAGGATTGGGAAAGGCAAGGGAATTTGAGAAGATGAATCTGTTGATGCGAAAGATGAAAGACATGAATATTCAGCCTAATGTTATTACTTTTGGTATCCTTATCAACCATTTGTGCAAGTTCAGAAGGATTGATGATGCATTAGAGGTGTTTGAGAAATTGAAAGCGGAAAAAGAGGAGGCCAAGGATGTTGCACCTGATGTAATCATGTACAATACTTTGATTGATGGGCTCTGTAAAGTGGGGAGGCAAGAAGAAGGATTGCGCTTGATGGGAATGATGAGATTAGATGACTGTGCACCCAATACCGTTACGTACAATTGTTTGATTGATGGGTATTGTAAGTCAGGTGAAATTGAGAGAGCTCATGAGCTCTTTAATCAGATGGTAAGTGAACAAGTTGTGCCGAACATAATTACCGTCAATACTTTAGTCAATGGAATGTGCAACCATAGCAGAATAAGTAGTGCAGTTGAGTTCTTCAGGGAAATGCAGCAGAAGGGTTTGAAAGGAAATTCTGTTACTTACACGGTGTTCATTAATGCTTTTTGCAAAGTCAACAATATGAACAAAGCAATGGAATTTTGGGATGAAATGTCCAAAGATGGATGTTTGCCTGATGTCATTGTGTATTATACTTTGATATGTGGTTTAGCCCAAGCTGGAAGGTTGGATGATGCCAACTCTGTTGTGTCAAAGTTGAAAGAGGCAGGGTTCTGTCTAGATCTTGTTTGCTACAATATTCTTATCAGTGAGTTTTGTAAGAAGAAGAAATTAGATAGAGCTTATGAATTGTTGAATGAAATGGAGCTGGTTGGAGTTAAGCCTGATTGTGTAACATACAACACTTTGATTTCCCACTTTAGTAAAATTGGGAATTTCAAATTAGCTCACGAATTTATGAAAAAGATGACCAAGGAGGACGGTCTTTTACCCACTGTCTTCACTTATGGAGCTCTTATTCATGCCTATTGCTTGAACAATAACACTGATGAAGCCATGAAGCTTTTCAAGGAAATGAGTGCTACATCAAAGGTTCCTCCTAACACAGTAATATACAATATATTGATTGATTCTTTATGCAAAAGGAATGAAGTCAATTACGCTCTTTCCCTATTGGATGATATGAAATTTAGAAGGGTGAAGCCGAACACCACAACATACAACACTATTTTCGAAGCCCTTAGGGAGAAGAATTGGTTGGACAAAGCATTCAAACTTATGGATAGAATGGTTGAGGAGGCGTGTAATGCCGATTATATAACAATGGAGATTTTAACCGAATGGCTTTCGTCAGTTGGAGAAACTACAAAATTGAAGTTGTTTACACAGGGATACAGTGTTTGTGATTCTGCAGCCTAAAGTCTGCAAGCATGAAGTGCGTTCTTTTGATTAGTCGACATGCTTAACGGTAAACAGCCGAGATTTTCTCATGGCATGATGTTATCTGGATTCGTTTGTGTATTTAACGATCTCTCAAACGTCTTTAAGAGGAGTATTGACAAAGGATTGTTATTCTCCTAGTTTCTTTGCATCAAGATTATACCTCATTCAATGCTGAGAAAGTTTGGACTTTTTCTTGTTTCTGATAACATTCCATGGAGGCAGAATCATCAATTTGTTAATATTTGGATTTTGCTCTCGAATTTGTATTGAGCTTGAGGAGAAGAAAATGTACCTTTTAGGCTTGTATCTATTAGGGGTTCTTCCCTACGTTAAGCAACCTAACAAAGAAAACACAAGAAGGAACAAGAAGGAAATAGAGTAATATAGCTGATATTTAGTTATAAACATTGCTTTAAAGAGCTACCCAAAACAGTCCATTGACATTACAATAACAATCCCAAAACAAATAGACATTCCCCCTAAAAAGAAAGAAGATGATCAACCAAAATGGAAAAATAACCAGCACATTTGAGAGAGTTGGTGGTCCTCTCCTGCAAAAGCCACTCTCAGCTTTTACCCAAAATATTCCCCTCCCTTCCTCTTGACTCTATTGTCTTTTATATATCGTTTTTGTGGTCCTAACCGTTTCCTTCTCCTTCTGCCACCTTAGTTGATTGGTTATTTCCCTTCTTACCCCTATATTTATATGTGTAAATAATTTGAGGTTTAGCAATACCGCCTCTATTGAAATGCACCTTGTCCTCAACGTTGAAATTAGGAAATTGTTGCTTCATTAGGTGAACTGTTTCTCATGTCGCTTCATTCTCTAATAGCCCCTACCATTTCACGAGCCATTCGTTGGTTGCTAGCTCCCTATTTCATCTCACCCCTAGGACTGTCTCTGGTGTGGTTTGTAGCTCAAATTCTTCAGTTAAAATTGGAGCATGTTGTTGAATCTGGTCACCTTGGCCTAACTTCTTTTTCAATTGAGATATGTGAAACACGTTGTGGATTGCAGCTTCGGGAGGTAAAGCCAACTTGTAAGCCACTTTTCCAACTCTTTTGAGGATTCGGTAAGGTCCATAGAATCTAGGTGACAGCTTCTCACTTCTTTTCCTTGCTAAGGACCTCTATCTATAGGGATGCAACTTCAAATAAACCTCATCTCCAACTTCAAAACTCAATTCTCTTGGATGCCTATCGGACTGCTTCTTCATTCGGTTTTGAGCCAAGGTTAAGTTCTCCATTAAGGCATTAAGCGCCAAGTCTCTTTCTTACAGTTGCTGCTCGACCGAATTGTTGGTGGTTTTCCTATCTCCATACGAAAACAAGGGTGGAAGAGGTCTCCTATAAACAGCCTGGTAAGGAGTGGTCTTTATCAATATGTGGAAGGTGGTATTGTACCATAATTCAGCCCATGCAATCCATTTATTCCATCTAGTAGGTTGTTCATTGCAGAAGCATCTGAGGTAAGTTTCTAAACACCTATTGACCCCGTCTGAGGGTGGAAGGTCGTGCTTCTCTTCAGTTGTGTGCCCATGGATGGGAACATCTCTTTCCAAAAGTTACTTAAGAAAATTTTATCTCGGTCTGTCAGGATTGCAAGTGGAATTCCATGGTGATGAACATCTCTTGCACGAACACCTCTGCTATCTGTTTTGCAGTGAATGGATGTTTGAGAGTGATGAAGTGGGCATACTTACTTATCCGATCCACCACCACCATGATGGAGTCATATCCTCCTACTTTTGGTAAGCCTTCTACAAAGTCCATACACCATTCTTCCATGATCAGGGAAGGGATGGGGAGTGGCTGCAATAATTCGGCTGGAGACAAGGACTCAGTCTTGTTCCTTTGACAAATTTCACACCTTTCCACATGCATTTTTACATCTCCCTTCATTCCTTGCCAGAACAATTCCCCACTCATTCTTTTATACGTCCTTAGGAACCCAAAGTGCCTTCTCAATACCGAATCATGGAATGTATGCAGCAAAGATGGGATCAAACTGGAATTCTTGGAGAGTACTAACCTGTCCTTGTAGAATTTGTTATGTTGCCACTTATATTTAGGTTTTCCATCCAGGTCCTTCAAGATGGTGATTATTCTTTGCAGTTCCTCGTCCTTTTCCACTTCTTTCCGCACGACTTCACTGTCCATCAAGGAAGGAGCTATCAACACACACAATTCACTTGGATTGGGAACTCAGGATAATGCATCATCTGCTTTGTTTTGCAAGCCAGGTTGATAGAATATCTCAAAATCATATTCAAGTAGCTTTGTCAACCATCTTTGGAACTGTGGCTGGACTTCACGTTGTTCAATTAGGAATTTGAGAGCCTTTTGATCTGATATCATGGTAAATTTCTTCCCTAGCAAGTAATGCCTCCATTTTTGCACAGCTAACACTACTGCCATCAATTCTTTCTCATATATAGACTTAGCTTGGGCTCACGTCGATAACTTTAGACTAAAATAGGCTATAGGTCTGGATTCTCGAGACAGTACAACACCTAACCCAAACCTTGAAGCATCGGTTTCTATAATAAAAGTCTTCGAGAAATCTGGAAGAGCCAGAACAGGGGTTGTCACCATGACTTGTTTCAGTTGATCAAACGCTTGAGATGCTTCATAATTCCACACGAATGAGTTCTTTTGAAGGAGTCGGGTGAGGGATGCTGCAATGCTCCCATAACCTTTTACAAATCTTCTATAATAGCCAGTGAGGCCTAAGAATCCCTTCAGCTCAGACACATTCTTCAGTTGGTGCCAATCTTTCATCACCTTGATCTTGCCATCGTTTACTTCCACACCTTGTGCTGATATCCAATGGCCTAAATATTGTATCTTGGTTTGGCAAAAGATGCATTTCTTTTTGTTGGCATACAACTTATTATCGTGAAGGATATTAAACACCATTCCCAAGTGTGTTACATGTTTGGAAAGATTGGGGCTGTAGACTAAAATATCGTCAAAGAAGACTAAAACAAATCGACGAAGAAATGGTCTAAATACTTGGTTCATTAGTGATTGGAAGGTGGCCAGGGCATTTGTTAACCCAAAAGGCATCACCAAGAATTCACAATGCCCCTCGTGAGTTCTAAACGCGGTCTTCTGAATATCCCCCTCATTCATTCGAATCTGATGGTAGCCAGACTTAAGATCCAACTTCGAATACATCGATGCTCCATGTAGTTCGTCCAAGAGCTCTTCTATAACTGGAATGGGGAACTTATCTGACACTGTGGCTTGATTCAACTTCTGATAATCCACACAGAACCTCCACCCTCCATCCTCTTCTTTACTAACAAGACAGGACTCAAGTAAGGACTACGGCTTAGTCGAATAATCTCTGCGTTCAACATCTCTTCAACCAACTGTTCAATCTCTTCCTTCTGGCTATTGCCATATTTGTAAGGCCTCACGTTGACCGGTTTCTGATTTGCATAAGTCAGGATACGATGATCTACCGTTCTTCTTTGAGGTAAGGCTGAAAGAGATGTAAACGCATCCTCACTCTATTCCAATAATGTTTTTATCATGTCTAGGAGTTCGTCAGCTCTGCTCTGCGTGGATTCTCATTCTTCTACCACCCATGTCTCGTCTTCAGACTTAAACTTCTGCAACTCAATCAAAAATCCCTGGTCCTCTGCCTGCCATGTCTTCGCCAAGGCCTTAATCAACACTTCGATCTTGGTGAGGGAGGGATCGTCGCGTAGTATGACCTGTGAATTACTTGCCAAGAAGGACATGGTTAGTGAAGGCCAATGAACTCCCATAAATCCCGTTGTACATAACCACGACATTCCCAACACCAGGTCCATTTGTCCAAGATCAATGGCAAGAAAGTCAACTTTCACAGTCAACTCGGGGAGCTCCAACTCTAGTACCTTGCATACCCCTTCCCCTTGTATTGTCGTACCATTCCCAATCACCACGTTGAAGTTTTTCTTATGGACCGGAAGGTGTAGCTCTTTAACTATTTTTTATGAATAAAATTGTGGGTTGCTCCACAATCTATTAGATTGAGGACTTTTTTTCCCTTCAACTCCCCTTTTAGCTTCATCGTCCCTCGAGTAGACAACCCAAACATGGACCTCAGAGCAATTTTTGCCTTCTCCTCGACCTCAATGGCTTTCATTTTCGTTTGTGTTTCTTCTTCTTCCTTTTCCTCCACGATTAGTTCCTCATCTTCATTGATAATGAACAACATGAGCTTACGATTTTCCTTTACTCTGCATCTATGGCTCGGTGCGCATTTCTCGTTACATCTAAAGCAAAGGCCCTTGTCCAACCGATCACGAAATTCACTATCAGATAGGCGCTTCATGGGAGGATCTCTTTTCATATAGTTTCCTTTCATCGGTATGGTGATTCGTTTGGTAGCTTGAGCGTCGAGCGGCCTTCCACTCCTTCGTTCAAATGTTGAGCCCTTCTTCGATTAGGCTTCTCTCTTTCCGAGCCCAACAACTCCTAGGTCTGTTAATGCTATCTTTAGAGCCATGTTTTGATCACTTACAAGTCGGGCTTCACGCATACAGTCCTCTAGTGAAGTCGATTTTCTGCTAATCACCTCTGCTCTCAGAGTAGGTTCTAGCCCATTGATGAAGGCGTCTTTGAAAACATCCTCTGCTAAGTCTGGGAGGGGAGTCGAGTATGTTACAAACTTCTTCACGTACTCTGTGTACGATCCTTCTTGCCGCATTCTCAGCAGCCTCACGCCTAAGCTTCCTTCTTCGGTCGGTCTGAAGTATTCAAACTCTTTCTCTTCAGTTCATCCCACATAGTGATCGCCTTCCGGTTGTGACTCAAACGAAACTAGTCGACCTCGTCTGGTCCAAAACTAATCACAACTATCTTCACCTTCTCCGGATTCGTCGGCTCATGGATCTCAAAGTAGTGCTCCGCTCTATACACCCATGACTTCGGGTTTTCCCCTGTGAAGACAGATATTTCCAGCCTCTTATACTTACTCTTATCAGGTCCTCCCGTCCCGATACGTGGTGGCGAGTCGAACTCTTTTATCTTCCCTTTAAGCTTCATTCAAAGGGCATCAGTTGTCCCTGACTCTTCAGCCTTCTGGATGGAGTCTCTTTCTCATTTCTTCAGTGAGCTTCTCAATATTTTTGCATAATCTCATCAGCATCTCTTTCATTTATGAGATCTCCTTTTCATTCTTCTCTATTCTTTTCTCCACCTGTTTCTGAGCCATAGCTCTCGTTCGCTCCAGAATGAAATGGATTCTGATACCACTTGTTAGGTTCTTCTTCCCTATGTTAAGCAACTTAACAAAGAAAACACGAGAAGGAACAAGAAGGAAATAGAGTAATATAGCTGATATTTATTTATAAACACTGCTCTAAAGAGCTATCAAAACAGTCCATCGGCATTTCAAGAACAATCCCAAAACAAATAGACATTCCCCTCCTAAAAAGAAAGAAGATGATCAACCAAAATAGGAAAATAACCAGCAAATTTGAGAGAGCTGGTGGTCCTCTCCTGTAAAAGCCACTCTTAGCTTTTACCAAAATATTCCCCTCCTTTCCTCTCCACTCTATTGTCTTTTATATATCGTTTTTGTGGTCCTAACTGTTTTCTTCTCCTTTTGCCACCTTAGCTGATTGGTTATTTCTCTTCATACCCCTACGTTTATATGTATAAATAATTTGATGTTTAACAGTATTTCACTCAACAAAGAGATTGTTTAGAATTTATTCAATATTATAAAACAGAACTTCATGGATTCTCATTTTTGTTTTCTCTTGATAGGAACAACCATAGATGTGTTGGTTTCGTCATCCATAATTGTGTGCTAAGGACCATGAACACAAAATTTATAAGTCTCTTTATCTATTTCCTTTTCTTACATTTGCACACATGATGTAGGATTATTTGCAAAATGATGGTGTAATCAAGGCTAAATTATCCTATTCTTCTGGGTTATGATTAATTTAATGTTGCCAAAAAGGCAAGGCAAGATTTGATTTGGACAGTTTTCCTTAAGTTAGAAAATCTACCATGATAAATATCATATACGATAGCATTGAAAAAGATTCTATTGTAAACTTTATAGTGTTTTTGAAATGCAGTCGTAATTGATGAATCAAGTAGTTTAAAGCAATCATTTTGTGTTTGAGTCTTAGTTGTCTTACTAACAAAGAGCGACAAAAGTAGTACTTTACACTGAAAAGAACATAAGACAACCAAACAACCACATAGAAAGGGGGGAAAAGAAACAAAAGGAGAAGGATCTTTAAATTGAAACTAAACATGTGGTAAAGTAGAAGGCAATACTTACTATCTAGTCCGTAAAAGAAAACATTAACTATCGAGAAGTTTTTTGACGTATTTACATAAATAACTTAATATCTAAATATTAGACCTCTAAAGATTTATCTTGAAGTATATAAATAAATATCTAAAAAAAAGATCTAGAAATAACTTAAGCTATCTTTAATTTCTTTTTGACTAGGATAAACTTCAAAGAATTTTGTAGGATATTTTTTAATCCGATGGGTCTAGAAAAATCCATTTGGATGAGCTTCAAGGATCTCACCTATAAATGAGAATTATATTTCTATTTGTAAGTCAGGGAGAAGAAGTTCAAGGAAGCTAGAGAAACTTAGAAAGGGTGAGTAAAAGTGAGTATTGAAAGAGTAAAAAAGTAGTCTATGTCCATAATTTGTATTGTCTCTGTTTTTTGTGCCAATTTCTTCAACAATCCTAAAGTTAAGTCACCTTTATGTCTAATTTAATTTGAAAAAAGAATTCACCCTTTCTTGGCTCTCAGTCAACAACAGCTCAACCACATCAATATGCTCCTCTGGCAGATATGGAAATTGACACAAATTGTTCAAATTTGAAAAGTAGTTGACTCAATAGTTGAAGCACACACGAGCTTGAGTAGCCCATTAAGATAGTCAAGACAGTAAAGATAGTCAAACATTAATTATGGAGACTAAGGAGACATGATAAAAAGTATAAAATTCGAGAGCAAAATGCATCCAATTCATTTTTTAAGTAATCAATCTATAATGAAAATTAGTATAGTCGAAATGGGATTCCATTGATAGATCAATTATAATGGATCACAATTGTAAACGTAATTGGATCGCTTTTGATCACATTACTTAATTATGAATTTGACATATTTACTGTTACCATTACCGTTTAGGGTCAAAGGATAATGAAAATGGTAACAATAATAAACGATGATGATAACAGCAAATGTGACAACTTCATAATTTTCATGTTGTAACAATAACAATAATGATAACAATATTGGTGTGATTTTCAAAGGCAATTGGATTGAGCAATGAGCATCCTCTATTCGTCAATTAGTTTGCATTTTTTTTAATTTCAAATTTAGATGTGAGTTTCATATGTCAGTACGAGTACAAAACACAAGTAAACAACACCAAACGTAATCAAATAGAGTCCACTTTTTAGATTGCCATCGATTTATTATGTTTTCCAAGGATAAACATGGCCTAAATGCATAAACCTATTGACTTTGAATGTTTTTATTTAAAAAATGACATATTTTAAAAAAATGTTTGGTTAAAAAACATGTCTTTATCGTGCATGTATCCTAGATTAAGAAAAAATGGTGTATCATCATGTTACTACAAGCAAATTCATTTTCAGTGATAAAACTTTGACAGCTTCGTACAACTTTCTTCTTAAAACTCTAGTTTGTTCTAAAGTATATTAAATTAAAAGTTGATTTGGTATCACTGAATTATCATAAACTATTATGCAATTATGATAATCATATATTAATTATTGAAAATGTTTAGTTGCTTGTGTTGATTAGTTCATGGTTTCTCTTGAAAATTGACAATTACAAATATAGACATTAGATTCAAAGTATTAGCAGATATAACATAATATAAAAAAAATTACAAATATAGTCAAATTTAAATAGTCTATCTGTGATAGATCATATCACTCGTAAAAGTCTAAGTCTATCGTTCTATATTTATAATTTATTTAAAATGATGTTATACACTTGATTATTATTTTTAAAAATACTAGCAATTGAAATTATCCAAATATTTTTGTCAAGGTTCTTATTGATGGCTTCGTGTTTTCGTGTTCTTAGTTTTTGTCATTAGTTTTGATATTAGGATTCCATTTTCATTAATATGTCATATGACGTTTAACGTGACGTCACTGGTTTGTTGTTGAAAGAATCTTTAGCTAGACACGTTTTGAGCACTTTTAAATATTAAAGTGCTTTTGATGTTTTTTCCCTCTCTTGTCAAGTACTTTTGGCTCTCATGAGAGCCTTTTTCCAGGTTGAAAATACTTTATTAATTGTTAAGCTCTCATTTATAACTATTTTGTTTTTTATTTTTGTTTTTAAAAATTAAGTCTATGAACACTATTTTCACATTCAAACTTTTTCTTTTTGCTATCTACTTTTTATCAAATAATTTAAAAAAATTAGGTCAAATTTTGAGAATTAAAAAGAAAATAGCTTTAAAAAAGAAACTAAAATTCAAATGGTGGCCAAACGAAACCTAAATTGTTAAGTCATCTTCTTGAAAAGTGGCTAAACAGTAGACAATAAAAGATTTGGTACAGGTCCTGAAAGATAATTCCTTTGTATGCATAAGAATACAAATGATGAAGAGTTGAAGCGAATTTCTAATGGAAGTTCACCTGCAACACCATTTTTTTTACGTTCGGACATATTGAAGGCCTTTTAATTCCCGTCTTCTGATTTTGGATACGAAGAATGATGGTTCTTGCTGGTTTAAAATTCTTTGTTCACTGCAAGAATTTCGGACTTTAATGTTGGTTGAAAAAAGTGAAATCGGATGTATAATGTCGATTTAAAAAAAAATGGATCTTTAATGTCGGTTTTAAACCGACATTGAAGATGGACTACAATCCCGATTTAAAACCGATATTAAAGGGCTCTCATTTATTTATTTATTTTAACTTCATTAAAAAATATCTTCTTCATTTCATATCAAATCTTCTCTCTCCTTTCACTTCTCTCTTACCAAACTCTCTCTTCTCCTTAGCTTGGCCGTGCGAATCACTTTCGATCGTCGTCGTCACCAGTATTGCTTGGATCTCCATCGTCGTGGGTGTTCTCCGGTTGTTTTTCGTCGTCACGTGGGCATTGTCCTTCCGGTTGTTCGTCGTGGTTGTTCTTCCGTGGGTTAGCTCGTCGTTCGTCCAGCTTATTCCTGTCTCTTATACACATCTAGATGTGTATAAGAGACAGGATTAAGCTTGATTGATGTGGTTCAAGTGTTATTTCATTAATTTTATGTTTTGTTTCAATGATTAAGTTTCTTGAAATTTGTTAATGTTGGAATGAAATTAGTTAAAAAATATGTACTTGGTTGATAGTCTTCCTTGGTGTGGTTCAAGTGTATATCAAAATCCTTTTCTTTCAATTATATATAAACTAATTTGGTCTTACTTGGTTGATTAAGCTTGATTGGTGTGGTTCAAGTGTTATTTCATTAATTTTATGTTTTGTTTCAATGATTAAGTTTCTTGAAATTTTGAAATGTTGTAATTAAATTAGTTGAAGAATATATACTTGGTTGATAGTCTTGCTTGGTGTGGTTCAAGTGTATATCAAAATCCTTTTCTTTCAATTATATATAAATTAATTGGTCTTACTTGGTTGATTAAGCTTGATTGGTTGGTTCAAATGTTATTTCATTAATTTTATGTTTTGTTTCAATGATTAAGTTTCTTGAAATTTGTTAATGTTGGAATGCAATTAGTTAGAAAATATATACTTGGTTGATAGTCTTCCTTGGTGTAGTTAAGTGTATATCAAAATCCTTTTCTTTTAATTATATATAAACTAATTTTTTATATTTAATTGGAACAAAACATAAACCGAGTACATATTTTTTAACTAATTTCATTCCAACATTACCAAATTTCAATAAGCTTAATCATTGGAACAAAATATAAAATTAATGAAATAACACTTGAACCACACCAATCAAACTTAATCAACCAAGTAAGATCAAATTAGTTTATATATAATTGAAGGAAAAAGACTTTGATATACAATTAAACTACACCAAGCAAGACTATCAACCAAGTATATATTCTTCAACTAATTTAATTCAAACATTTCAAAATTTCAATAAGCTTAATCATTGAAACAAAAATAAAATGAATGAAATAACTTTAAATTACTAAATTGAAAATTCATAAGAAAATTTTACCTTTCCAAGCAAACAACTTAAACAACCCAAAAACTTGAAGAGATTCGAACTGGAGCTTGAAGATTGGAACACCGGCGAGCACCGAACTTGCGAACAAAGTTGAGACGACAGATCTGATAAAAGTACAACGTCGATGACCGGATAAGAAGATCAACGAGTAGATCGGCCAAATAGACGACTGGATCGAAAAAATCCACAACTAAATCTATAGATCTACACCAGCGACCCACCTCCACGACCGGAACAAGCTGAAAGAACGGTGAGCTGACCCACTGAAAGAACAACCATGACGAATAACCACCGAAAGAACAAGCCCACGCGACGATGAAAAACAACTGGAGAACGCCCACATGACGACGAAAAACAATCGCAAAACACCCACGATGATGACCCACCACTTGAAGAAGCCCACGACAACGAAGATCCAAGCAACACCAGTGACGATGACAATCGGAAGTGATTCATATGGCCAAGCTAAGGAGAAGAGGGGGTTTGGTAGGAAAGAAGTGAAAGGAGAGAGAAGATTTGATATGAAATGAAGATATTTCTGTCTCTTATACACATCTAGATGTGTATAAGAGACAGGTTCTAACTCTTCAATACATTAGTCTGCCCAACTTTCATCCATTAATATACTAACTCTCAAATGTGTTAATTTATGTATAAATTATCTTGAAATTAAAACATTGCTTTAACTTTCAACAGCGAAGAAATCTTACATTAATTAAGATAATATTTTTCATTGTTTTATCTCTTGTTACAAAAACTTTTGTTCTATAAACATGTAATATATATTTTTTCAATAAATAATGGGTTTCTACTTTTGTTCTATAAACATGTAATATTATATTTTTTTCAATAAGTAATGGGTTTCAAATGCTTTAAATAGTGGCCACTTTTAAGTTATTCGGATTTTCTTGTTCTTGCTCGCTGCTGCACCATTTGGTGAAATGATATTTGTTATTGAGTATCTTGATTCCATTTAATAACTATTTCGTTTTTTAGTTTTTTATTTTTGAAAATTAAACTTATTTTCTCTTTATTTCTTATAATGATTTACATCTTTATCAAGTACAATGGTAGAATTTTTTGCCAACTTCCAAAAACAAAAATAAAATTTTAAAAGCTACATTTTTTAGTTTTCAAAATCCGACTTAGTTTTTTAAACCAATGGTAAAAAATAGATAACTCGTGAAGAAATTTGGAGGTGGCCTAATGTCTATAGGTTTAATTTTCAATAACAAAAAAAAAAAAAAAAATCAAATGATTACTAAACAGATTCTTCATATTCATAATTTTGCATTTTATTTAGTTAAGCGCGACACTAGTAACATGTCTTTGAAGAAGCATGAACTCAGATTGCAACCTTCACACCATACCTTTGATGGTTTTGTAAGATCAGTTAAAAATTATACTATTTATGGACAGGATAAATAAATGTGTGTATTTTGCAGCATCATTTACAAGTAAAGTGGCCACTAAATTGACAATGCCTCAAGGAGAAGCATACATTTGATTAACAAAGTAAAAAAATATCGATCGATTGATTATGTGATTGCGGCGAATAATGACTTTAAAAAAACATGTCATATTTTGGAAACATTACTAGAAAAATGGCATTCGTTGTGACATTTTGTACTTTTTAATTGAGGTTTTTATGAAAAATATCAAGTAATATAAACTTGACATTTTTCAGATTTTTTCACCTAACACAAAATTTGATATTTAAAAAAACGTGAAAGAAATTTCATACTATACTTATCACGTTTTAAATGTCAATAATAAAAGTTCTTTTAAAAAATAATAATGGAAAATAAGAAGAAAATTGAGAACATATCCCTAGGGGGCATTTTTTTTTTAAAATATAGATAAGCAAAATCTTTAGATGTCCAGAATTATAAATATACGAAATTATAGATATTCGACATCTCTAGATTACCATGTTTGTTTTGTAAGAATATTTTTATGGAAAATTTTAACAGATAGAAAAAATGTCAAACTATTTAAAGAAATAGCAAAAAAAAAAACATTGATAGACATTATAAATTTCTACCAGTGTTTATCAGTGATAGAATTCTATTAGTTTATATCACTGAAGTGATAAACACTGATAGACTTCTATTAGCCTCTATTAAAATTTTGTTTTATTGTGTAGATAGTTTCTCTTATTTTTCTATTTTTGAATGTTCCCCTATTTTTGTAGATATTTAGGAATATTGTGATCATTGTTTTTATTTCGTAGAATTTCCATTTGGGAATGTATAAAATTTACATAATATTTTTCAAGAATGCCCTTACAACTATTAATTAATTTATAATTAATTTAATATCATTTGTACTTATGTAGCATATTTGTTTTTATCTATTTGAATTTCTTTTTAAATTAATACAATTTATATTATTTTATAAGTTATTTTTCCAACAAAATAATATTGTATTGAACCGTCTCCCTAGGACTTATACTAGCCTGTTACTACATGCATGCATACATTACAAAACGACACTTTTACATGATTTGGTAACATCCAATTAAATACTATAAAATAAAAAAAGACTTTATTAAAAGTAAATATATGAAATTCACTTAACAGGGTATCCTTAAAACCATAAAACAAAACTATAAAATTCTCATAAAAAGTTTAAAAGCACAAATACTAGAACTCTAAGTTCAAACATCAAGTTTAGAAATTTTCAAAATATGAAAACACGAGCAGAAGCATATGACTGGTTTAAATGGCTCGTTCACGGATTCCGCTTGTCATTCGCTGGCGTGTTCTTACCTTTACCTAAAAAAAGAATCATGAGAAATGATGAGCATAAGAAATACTCAGTAAGTAACCCCACTGTCGGGGTCAGGCTAAGCATCTATGTCTTCTAGATGTCACTCTCTAGTGGGACTGTCTCTTATACACATCTAGATGTGTATAAGAGACAGGTCTTGAAGGAAATCACAACTTCTGGTAAATCACAAAGGAGACACAAATATTTGGTGAGTCCTGAAGGAAACACTAACCTCTGGTGAAATTTCGAAGGAGATCACTAACCTCTGGTGAAATCTCGAAGGAGATTAGTAACCTCTGGTGAAATCCCAAAGGAAATCACAACCTTTGGTGAATCTCGAATGAGCCACAAACCTCCAGTGAGTACATGACTACCGGTAGGGGATAATCATCACTAACATAAACTACATGCATCAAAACAGAGTTCCACAATCATGCTAATATAACTTCATGCTCATACAACCTCTTAGCATATCATATAAAAATTTAATTCATGCTCATGCTCAAAACTTACTTCAAACATATTTAAAATAAGCTCATATACCCTCTCTAATCAAGCATCATGAATTAAACAATCTTAAAACATTAGAATTATCTTTGAATTTTATCGCCCGGCACAAAGGTGGTTCCAATAGAAAGATTACTTACCTCAGAATTTAGGCCCATGCACAATCATCCTTTTAATTGTTGGGTTTTATGCCCTAAAACTTGTAGATAGTAAATGTAAATAATTGATTGTCATCAAGAAAGAGTTATCGATATTATTTCAATAAGTATTATTGATTTGTTGTATGCGTTTTGTTTTAATAATCTTAAATCCAATAAACTAACATCCTAGGTTGTCTTATGAGTCTTGAACTGTATGTGGAAATAATGATCCAACGGGTTCGTGTAGGCAACATGTGAATGGGGATATCCTATGCAATGATTTTGCATGAGACCGGACCGCGAAATAGTAACCACTAGATGTAGCTCCGTTGACTAGTTAGGTTTCTATTTCAATATGATGACCTAAACAACTTAGTCTTAATCTTGAGTCTATTATAAACTTTTGTTCACGAGAGATTGTCTTTTAATTTGTATGGGTGAGAGTGGCCAGTTCGGCGACTCAATATACCTACCAGTTTGAGGACAAGACTAAGTGGAGAGCTGAGAATATAATAATACAATATGGATTTTACTCCTTCCCGACACTAGGGTAAGTAGATGAGTGTTCCCTTAAGTGGTGTCTCCGAGACTTGAACAAAGGGCCTTACCCTCTCACTGGCCCGAGAGGAGTTTCTGTTTAATGGTTGGATCATTAACAAGTTGTTCATTAGAAGAACATTAGTACTTAAGGAAAAAGAAGTAACCCATGGGTAAAATGATAATTTTGACCCAGCTGGTGTTATGAAAACTTGTGAAAGACTAACTTGCTCTTATTAGTCTATATTCGTGGACATAGAAATATATCTACAATGAGAAGACTGTAGTAGTGGGTCTTAGTGGAGTGTATCCACAGTCAACGAATATTGATTAATGTGGTTAATTAGTTTATTCAACTAATCTCATATCGTTGGAGCTTCTGATCTATAGGTTCATGAGGTCTTCTTCCTAGATCGGAAAGAAAATTGAGGTAATTATGTCTTGAATAGAGTTTGAAATGTTCAAATTCACTTAGGAAAATAATATAATGTATAATGATACATTATGATATAAAGTTTATATTTTAATTAAACTTTATAATATAAATTTAATTTTG
>NC_052357.1:34734169-34745545 GCF_009727055.1 Benincasa hispida
CACTAGGGTTTGCGTTGTGCAGTTCAGCTGCGGTCCTTGGTGGTTCAATCTGGTTTGGTCGGTTCAAAGTGGTTTGATCCAATTTTGTACTGGGTTGGCTTGGTTCGTGGTTTTGGGGTCTGATTCGAAGCGGTTCGGGTTGGTTTGAGTTGGTCTGATATGGTTCTGGAGTGGCAGAAGCAGTTTTAGGATAAAATTTGCATAATTATTGTAATTTATTGCTTTATTTTATCTTAGGGGCCAAATTACCAGTTTATTTGCTATTTAAATGTTTTGTGGATGTCATTTAGATAAATCTCACCATAGGTTAAGCATGTCCATGCATTTTAATATATTATAAGCGTTATAATGTATGGTATTAATGCATGATGTGAATATAATTCCATGAGTTATTTAACATATTTGAATATAATTTCTTGAGTTATGTAATATATTTTGATATGTTAAATATGTGAAATTGGAAAAGCATGATGCATAACTTTACTTAGGTAAATATAAATAATTATATTTATTAATGTTTTGTATATGCTTGGTGGAATTTCATGAGTTGTTTAATATAAGTTTTATATTAATAAAGTTGAAAATTAATTTGCATTGAGCATGACACATCTATAGTTTAATATAATTGTTATATTAAAGTCATGAAATTCATGTATTATAGTTTTCTTGTTAATTAGAATTTGATTGTTAATCAATTAAACCATAGAAAGCGTGATTATAGGGCTAATAATTAATTTTGCAATAGTTATAAAATTAATATTTAGTAACCGTCGACCTATAATAAAAATTTGAAAACTTAGGATCTTAACGAATTGAAATTAATTTTGAAATGTTTAAAATTAATTTAGACCTTATATCACGTTAATTTTAATAAGATTAGAATTAAGTCCTAGCTGTTTTGATAGATTTAAAATATGACTAATAGGATAAACAAGACTTTAGGTTATAAGGGAACTCTACTAGTGAAGTTTTATCTAGGTTGAGGGTTCTTAAAATGATGGTTTATGAAATACATCCTACCTGAAAACTGACCCAGAACTTGAGTTGAATTAACTTTAATCCTGTTAGAATGCAATCTCACTGGGTTAATTAAATGGTTTAATTCACCTAGAAAATTAGAGTAAAGACCTTATTATAAGAGTTATAATAGACATATACTTAGATAGATTCATTAGGTGGAATTTAACTAAGTATAATAAAACCCTAAAATGGTAAAACACTTTAGTGGGAGAAAAATGGTATATGGGATATATCAATTTTTAGCTCTCACATCCCTAAGAGTTCATACCGTAAGATCCATGCTCGGCTTCGTGTCACACTGGGCGCGACCTCTCTTCGAAAATGTTTACATGGGTCAATACTAAGGTGAATAGGAAAAGTGTTTACAGTAAGTGGGAGAAGGATACATGTCAATGTATCTTATGGTCTCCTCTATTAGGTTGCACTATGAGATTCCTATGATTCGCCTGTGTGCCGTCCTGGAGTGACCATCCCTTTGGAGGGCCTGATTATAGGATTCGGAACAACGCAAACTCCAGTAATGGATAGGGTTTCTTATTAATCTTCAACAGTTGTCTTTCCTTATGGTAGCCTGTTGAATTAAAAGGAGCATTGTATCTATTTCTTGCTTAATTGAACAATTGTATTCTGTTTCTTTTTCTTTTAATGAAGCGTTCATAAATGGCGTGACTGTTTGTTCAGCTAAATTAGAAAACAACTTGTATATGTTAAGACCATCTGAAGCAAAAGCACTTTTAAATCATGAGATGTTTGAAACTGCTAATACTCAAACTAAATGGCATTATCTCTAATATTTGAGATTATGTCACATAAATCTCAATAGGATTGGGAGATTTGTAAAGAATGGACTTCCAAGCGAGTTAGAAGATGATTCGTTACCTTCATGTGAATCCTGTCTTGAAGGAAAAATGACTAAAAGACCTTTTAGTAGAAAATGTTATAGAGCCAAAGAGCCCCTAGAGCTCATACATTCAGATCTTTGCGGTCCAATGAATGTAAAAGCTCTAGGAGGGTACGAATACTTCATCTCTTTCATAGATGATTATTCAAGGTATAGTTACTTATACCTAATGGAACATAAGTCTGAAGCTCTTAAAAGTTCAAGGAGCATAAGATTGAAGTTGAAAACCTGTTATGTAAAACGATTAAAATACTTCGATCTGATCAGAGTGGAGAGTATATGAATTTAGAATTCCAAGACTATATGATAGAACATGGAATCCAATCCCAACTTTCAACACTTGATATATCTCAATAGAGCGGTATATCAGAAAGGAGAAATAAGACCTTGTTAGACATGGTTCGTTCTGTAATGAGCTATGTTCAATTGTCTTGCTCGTTTTGGGGGTATGAAGTAGAGACTGCAGTTCATATCTTGAATAATGTTCCATAGAATAGTGTTTCTAAAAAACCTTTCGAGTTATGAAGTGGGCGTAAAACTAGTTTCCATTACTTCAGAATCTGGGGTTGTCCTACATATATACTAGTGACAAATCTTAATAAATTGGAACCTCGTTCAAGGTTATGCCAATTTCTTGGTTACCATAAGGAAATGAGAGGTGATCTGTTCTACGACTTTCAAGAAAACAAAGTGTTTATATCAACAAACGCTACATTCTTGGAGGAAGACCATATGAGAGATCATAAACCACGGAGCAAAGTAGTATTAAATGAAGCTACTAAAGAATCAACAAGGGTTGTTAATGAAGCCGGTCCTTCATCAAGAGTTAAGAACCCAACACTCTAGATCGGTCTCATCCTTCTCAATCGTCGAGAATGCCTTAACACAGTGGGAGAGTTATATCACAACCTAACTGTTACTTGGCTTTAAATGAAACTCAGGTTGTCATACTAGATGATGGTGTTAAGGATTCATTATCCTATAAGTAGGCAATGAATGACACAGACAAGGACCAACGGGTCAAAGCCATGAACCTTAAAATCGAGTCTATGTAATACAATTCAGTATGAGTGTCGATGGATCTATAAAAGAAAGAGATATATAACTGGAAAGGTACAGACCTTCAAAGCTAAATTCATAGCAAAGGATTATACCTAGAGGGAAGCATTTGACTATGAGGAAACTTTTTCCCCTGTTGATGCTTAAGTCTATAAGAATTCTCCTAAACATAGCCACATATTATGACTATGAAATATGAAAAATTGATGTCAAGACTGGCTTTTTTAATGGCAATCTTGAAGAGAGCGTCTTTATGTCTCAACCTGAAGGGTTCATAGTCCAAGGCCAGGAGCAAAAAGTCTGTAAGTTGCATTAATCCATTTATGGATTGAAATAGGCATCCAGATCTTGGAACATTAGATTTGATGCTGCGATCAAACCTTTTGGTTTTGATCAGAATATTGATGAACCTTGTGTCTACATGAAAATCATCAACGATAAAGTAACTTTCTTGGTACTTTATATGGACGATATCCTACTCATCGGGAATGATGTAGGGTACCTTACTGATATTAAAAAATTGCTAGCAACCCAATTCCAAATGAAATATTTGAGAGAGGCATAGTATATTATTGGGATCCAAATTATTAGGGATTGTAAGAATAGAACGTTGGCTATATCTCAAGTAACTTATATGGACAAAATGTTGACTCGATATTCGATGCAGAACTCTAAGAAGGGTTTACTACCCTTTAGGCAGAACAGTGTCCTAAGACACCTTAAGAAATTAAGAATATGAGACATATTCCCTATTCCTCAGTTGTGGCCAACTTAATGTATACTATACTCTGCACTAGGCTAGACATTTGTTATGCAGTGGGAATAGTCAGTAGGTACCAGTCCAATCCAGGGTTAGACCACTGGACTACAGTTAAGAACATCGTCAAGTGTCTTAGAAGAACGAGGGACTACATGCTAATGTATGAAACAAAGGATTTGATCTTTACGAAATACACCAATTCTGGTTTTCAAACTTACAATGATTCTAGAAAATCCACGTCAGGATTAGTGTTCACCATGAATGAGGGAGTTGTAGTATGGCATAGCATCAAACAAGGATGCATTGCAGACTCCATTATGGAGGTTGAATATGTAGTTGTTTGTGAAGTAATAAAGGAAGTAGTTTAGCTCAGAAAGTTTCTAAGTGATTTGGAAATCGTTCCAAACATGGGCTTGCCTATTATACTGTGACAACAATGGGGAGCTAGTCAACTTTAAAGTGCCTCGCAATCAAAAACGAGGAAAATATATTAAGAGGAAGTATCACCTGATATGGGAGATTGTGCAACGAGGAGATGTAATCGTCATAAAGATCGCTTCAGAGCACAACATCACTGATCTATTTAAGAAGGCTCTCTTGACTTAAGTGTTCGATAGTTATCTAGAGAATCTAGGTCTGTGAGACATGTACATTGTACAATCTAAGGCAAGTGGGAGATGTGGAATTAATATATGGATGCCCTAGTTTATTCTATTTATTTTCCATTCCCGTTGTTTTAGGTTATCGATATTATGTACATCCCACTAACTAGAGTTTTAGTTTAAGTGGGAGTTTGTTGCGTTTTATGCTCTAAAACTCGTAAATAGTAAATGTAAATAATTTACTGTCATCAATAAAGAGTTATCAATGTTATTTCAATAAGTGTTATTGATTGTTGTATGTGTTGTCTTAATAACTCTAAATCCAATAAACTAACATCCTAGGTTGTCTTATGAGTCTTGAACTATATATAGAGACTGAAGGAACTCGTATTGAAGAGATCCTTGAGCGGAAACGAATCGTCCAAATTCCATTAATTATTGAAAACATAATTTACAGTAAAAACATACAAGATGTGCATTCAAAATAAATTACAATATGCTTTTTACAAGAAAAAGAGTTCAAAAGATATCACCTTTGAAGAACCTTTCTTCACGAAACCTCCCTCGAACAGCCACGAACCTCGAAAAGAAATAGCAACTCTTGAAGACCTTCTTCAAGATTTTTTCATACCAAACAAACTGGACACTACCACAAAGAGCATTTAGTATTCTCAGGGTAAGAACCCAGGAATGGTGAGTTTCGACTATTTTTTTAAGAGGGAATATTTGAGTGGAGGAGGTAAAAGATTGAGAGTTCTCTCACAAACAAGAACACAAGACTTTCTGTCACTCAATCGTTCAACAAATTGTCAATCGTTGAGGAAAAAGAAGAAAACCACCTTTCTTTTATTCCTTTTGCCACAAAAACAATAACCACCCACTAAGGTGGTTGGAGAGAAAAGAGAGAAGTTATTATTCAAACAATAATAAAATAATATAAATAAATATGATAACTAACTTATCATATTATATGTATATTAAATTATATGTTATATCAAATATAACATATAACCTATAGTTTTAATATTGTATCACATAAAATATATACTATAGTTTCTTTTCTCTATTTTATGGCATTTAATATAAATCATATTTAAATTAAATTTAACAACTATGAATTATAGAGAATATATTTGAATCACATTCAAATATTTATTTCCTCCCATTAAATTATAATGTATCAAATACATCATGGTAATTATATCATATATAATTAAAACAATTTAATTATATCATATATAATTAAATCTCTCTTATTAATTTGAACAATTCAAATTAACCCAAAAACTAATTCTCAACTAAATTCTTTTGAGCTACCAAGGAGACCTTATGGATCTGTAGCTTGAAGCTCCAACGATACATGAATAATTAACTAAATTCTTTAATTACATTATTCACCATCCGTTAACTGTCGGGCACTCCACTAAAGACCGACAGCTACACTCTTTGCACTACAGATATATTTTTGTGTCCATTGGATATAACCAATCAACAGTACGGTGACCCTTCACAAATTGCTCGCAAGTACAGCTAGGCTAAATTATCGTTTTGCCCCTATAGTTACATCTCACTCCTTCAGTACCACTTATTCCTCTAATGAACAATAGATCATAATCCCACTATGATTGAACCCCTCTCGGACCAGGAGAGGGTGTGGCGCCACATTGTTCAAGACCCGGAATCAGCCTTTAAGGGAGTAATCTACTTACCCATATTTCAAGGAAGGAGTGAATTCCATCTTGTGTAGTTGTGTTCCTAGCTCCTTAATCAGACGAATTCCCAAAATGATAGGCTTGTTGAGTCGGCGATCTGGCCATGCTCACCCATACAAATCAAATGATCACCCTCATAAGCAAGAGTTCACAACTCAATCAGGATTCAGGTCATGTTACCTATGGTCATCCTAGTGAAATGTAAGTCTATATTATGAACGGTGTTATATAATGAGACTAAACATTTCGTGGTCCGGTCTTATACAAACTTCTTTGTATAGAATATCCCCGCTCGAATGTCTAATACATGAATGATCAGGATCAGATCATTTGTAGCACTTTACAATAATTATAGCACCTACAAAGCGGGCCATACTCGTAGTGTCACCAAGATAAGGTACCCAACCTTATCCATATACTACAGACCATGATCCACCCATATGTCACCACATACATGTTTAAGTTACAATGATAACCTTGGATGTTAATTTATTGGTTTGTGGTTAATGAAACTAAAATATCACATATTTTATAAACAAAATGAATAAATTATCATATATTATTAATCACATAAAGAGTTTGTTCATACATTGTTTACAAACTATAGGACCCTACGAGATTTAGGGCATCGACCCTAACAAGCTCCCATTTGTCCAAAAGCTAATGGGGTGTACAATATAAACAAATACAAAGTACACAAAACAATAAACTAGGGCATAACACACCCAGTACAAGATCTCTCACTTGCTTTAGTTCAGTCGTGGTCTGTCCCACATACCCATACTCTACAGATGACCCTCAAACACTGTAGTCGTGAGGGCCTTTGTAAACGGATCAACAACATTGTGTTTCGAAACTATCTTCGTGACAATCACGTCCCCTCGATGCACAATCTCTCAAATGAGATGATACTTACGCTCTATGTGCTTTCCGCGCTTATGACTCTGAGGCTCAGGAATTAGCCACAACACCACTATCATCACAATAAAATGTGATGGGCTTTGACATGTGCGTTGTTGCCCGTCCTCTGTAAAGATACAGTTGCGTTGGTGAGCACAATGCGTTATTATTTTTCATGCGTCCATTCAAATAAAATATTAAAGAAAAATTCGTTTGGCAATTTGGAAAGAAGTTCAATCGATTCGTATCCCCCAAGCAATTATGACTTGGCAGACGAAAGGACATTTTTTTTTTCTGAAATTCCATAAATGAGGGAGGTGGGACGACGCGCCTGTTGAGCTACTCGAGACCAGTCGCCGCAAAAATTGCATTGGACCCCACCACGACCCAACTTATAAATATGACCTCCTCTTTCATTGGAAACCTTTTACCTCACTTTGGCAAACCAGAATTCGTAAGCGTCTTGCATCCCAAACCTTTCTTTCTCCCCAGCAGCTCGAGTTTTTATCAGACCTTCCAAGCTCGTATCCATGGCTGACCAAACCCCAAACCAATCTGCTTCACCTTCCACCCCTGATTAAGTAGGCATACGAGAGGCAACATTCTTGGCTGCTAGTCGCAACACCGGAGAAATCCTTTGGCCATTAGGCCTCCTATGTTCAAGAGAGGAGGAAGCATGAGAGCTGGCCTACGCCAACCCTATAGTTTCCAATGAAAGCTGAGAGGAAACAGACAAGATGTACCGGAGGTGTATTCGCAACATGCCTACAGTACTTTGAGAAGGAGGTGGACTGCCCGAGCAGGAGTGTAAAACACACTACTACGAAGAAGGGCGGTGGTGTAAGTGCGGATGAACCAGTGGAAGGATGGAGTAATGGTGGAGAAAAGTGGTGGTTGCAAGAAAAGAGAAAAGGGGAATGGATGTTCTGGGTCCAGAGAACTCAGGAAGGACTTGTCTCCAGAATTATGATAGGCACCTCCAAGAAGAAAAACAGCAGGAAATTGTATCTAAGGAAAGAGAAGAAGAAGTCGTAGTGAGAGAGGCCAGGAAGCAGAGGATTGCATTAGTACCCTGACATTTCGATGGGGAGGTTTGCAGGGGATGCGACGGCAAAAGAGGCCGAGAAGAGAAGTAAGAAGAAAGAAGAAGGGAAAGAAAGGTTGGAGAGGCGAAGTCTTCACTAATATCGCAAGCAAAGAAAAACAAGAGCAAAAGGATGATGATTGAAGATGAAGAGGCCAAGAAGGGAGAGGAAGAGAAGGAGGAGAAAAAGAGGAGAGAAGATTGCGCCGACGTGAGAATAGGCGCTAAGAGAGAAGAAGAAGCAAGGTAAGGGGCTCGAGCCCAGAAGAAGGATGGAAAATAAACCTCCTGTAAGGAGGGATAGGGGGGAATGGCAGCAATTAATCGGAACCGGGAATCCTAAAGAATGATGAGTTGCGACTGCATGAAGGAGATAGGAAAACCCTAGAGGCTGCAGCGTCATTAGGGAGAATCGCCGCAAGGTTATAATTGACCCTCAAGATAATTTCTGCATTTGAAGAGAAAGAAGAAAAGAAGAAAGTAGAGAATCAAGAAAAATGAGAGGTAGGAGGACAAGTTCATCAATTGCGAGGGGACTAGAAGAAAGATTGGAGTTTTGAAATATGGACGCATACATAAATGAGGCTGCGCAGTCTTTGATGTGGATCGAAGTGCAGAAGGAACAGCGCTGTTTGCTGGCGTCGTGAGCAATTGAAGAAGAGTTTGTCGAGAAGATAAAAAAGAAAAGGAGGAGAAGAAGGAGAGGAGAGGAGACATTTTGGAGAGAGAGGAAAAGTGTGAGCAATAGAGAGCTATTTAAAAGCAAGGCAAAGAGCTCGTGAGCGCTCGAGAAAATGAAGAGAATGAGGAGCGGAAAGAAGAGAACGACAAGTAGTCCCGCATGATTGCAAAAGCAAGGATAGAAGAAAGCACAAACTTGGCGATGGCCAGAAGCGATCATCAAAGAAAAAGGAAGACGATGATATGTTGATCGAGATGGGCTTCTATCTTGCGACCCCACTACATATCTTATCACGAGCGTATTGTGAGATGGGTGGGAATTTCTACCCAGTTAGTCCATCATATGCTCGGTGTCGAAGATTTTACGCGGGTCTTTAAATTAGGATGCGGTGACCTTTAAGGGAGAGACAGTATCCTTCAATGCAAGGGACATCAATGAAATTTATCAAATGAAGGACAACCCTGAGACGCCAGGGAACAAGATTATTTATGATCCCACAGAAGAGTAGATGGAGGATGCGTTGAAGTTACTAACGCAACCAGGCACAAAGTGGTTGGTCTCGCTCAAAGGCATCCGTACCTTAGAGTCCAAGTCCTTGCTGCCGGAGGGAAGACTCTGGGTTTATTTGGTCAAGAAGCGGCTGATCCCAATAACGCACGACAGAACTATATCAAGGAATCAGGTCATGGCCGCATACTGCATAGCCTGCGGCATTCCTAAAGACGTAGGGCAGTTGATTGCGGGGCAGATCAGAGCATTAGTGGGGTATGTTCGGGGGCAGTACTTCTTCCCGTGGATCGTTTCAAGTCTATGCCTGTCTATGGGTGTAGGCGTTGATGAGGAACCCATGCCCGAAGTCCACGCCCTCATTAACATAAAAATCTTGAGGATGCTTCTCAAAGATTCTCCACACTGCCCCGAGCTGCCAGCAAAGTGGCCTGCGATTGATTTGAATGCATCGCTAGAACCCAGACCAAAAAGAAGACGAAGAGAGGATAAGGGAAAAGAGAAGGTCTAGGAGTCACAACGCAAAATCCTGAACCTATGAACCCTCTTCCCTTAGTCATCCGGCCTTCAAGCCCTCCAAACCCACCAGCGCAACCCTCTTCCCCCTTACATGAACATTTTACAAACTTTCTTCTTGTCCCCAATTCTCCTGTTTACCCAATAGCCCCACCTTTACCATTAGCATCATCACTGCAACTCACCATTCCACCGCCGCAAGTTGATGACCCACACGATTTGGGTGAAGGCACCTCTGCCCAACCCCAAAACAATGTTGGCGAGACATCACAGGCACAACCCTCCATCACTTCCATGGCTGCTGAGTTAGTAGAAATGAGATCCCTCTTTTCCCAACAACAACAACTCTTCTCCCAACAACAACACTTCTTCAATCAACGCTTTAAGGTAGTAATGGAGCGTATTGATAATATTCAACGCAGTGCCACCACTTCAAGAGAGGCGCTGGTCAATATGCAGCACAACATTTCTAAAGTCCATATGCACCAGAGAATGATTGCGAAGTGTAATCAAGAGTACTTCAACTTTCTTACCACATATCTTCATGGTCCAATAGTGCCCCTACATTTTCGATAGCACTTAAATTTTGAAGAAGCGCCGCCTGCACCACCTCAAAATCCGCCAGATCCCCCTACTCCTCAACCTTAGTATTTACACTTTCTTCCAATATTTTTTATGTAGCCATTCTTTATTTGTATTTAATTCATTTATTATTTGTAAAGTAATCAAATTCTTTGACTCTTGTACAGGCAGTAGAAATTTTTGTAATGCGTTCATTTGTAATTTATTTGTATACCTTGTTAATAGTCAATACAATTAGAGTATATATTCACTCCACTTTTTGTCTATGCCTTTTTCTTTATCTTCCTTTGTCAATTTTTGTAATATTCTAAATTTCTTATTTTTATGATCTTCATTGCGTTGCTATGATGTAATACATGTTTATACTTAGAAACATTTCCCATACTTAGTAAATTCTAACTAACACTTTGTTAATTCTTAGTTTAGCAGTACTTTACCTTTTATCTTTCAAAGTTCTGCCCAAACCTTCTTTTTGAAATTTTCTTTTAAATATTTGTCTAGTCTCTCCAAACAATGCAATGAGGACCTTGCTCATCTTTAAATTTGGAGATGGAGAAGGTCTGAGTAGATGAGATCAAGATTATGTTGTAGTTAAGAAAATGTGTCCATTTTCATTTATAAAATAAAATAAAATATTTTTATGCAAAACTCCAATGTCAGCGCAAGGGAAAACCTCGAAGCTGTCCCAACCTGATAAGAGTTTAGTTGTGAAAGGAGTCTGCTCATAGTTGGATGTTCGTATGACACCCGTAGAAGCAAGCCAAATTGAAGGTGGGTTTCCAAGAACAATACAATATGGAAAAAAAAAAAGAAGAAAGAAACAAAAACAAAAATAAAAGGATGCAAGAGACAACTTCTCTGATTATCATGAGCTAAAATTGAAATTGGCACACAACCGTAGTTGGATGTCCGCATGACACCCGTGGGGATAAGCCAAAATGAAGAGTGTAACCATGATCAACAGTCTCTAAGTGAATAAATGACGCAAAGTTTTGCTCACCGCATATAGACACATCAAGTTGTTTTGACAAAGAAGAGATAAACATTCTAT
>NC_052357.1:34748510-34790394 GCF_009727055.1 Benincasa hispida
CTAAGAGAAGAGCGGAACAACATTTGTAGCTTCAACGCAATTGAGAACTTGCGTTGTTTATATTATTTGTCTTTCTCTTTCTATTTTGTTCATAAGACTTGCCGCCGCATTCCACATCTTTGCACAACTTCCACAGTAGCCTTAACCCCAACATCTTGTACATGAAGCTTGTATCTTGTATCATCTAGCTTAGGTTTATTATATTTCATTTTATTATCGCATCTTTACCGCTTTACTTTATTTTATCGCAATTTATATACCTGTACAAACACATTTTTAAAGATTGAAAACCCGGTCGCATATATCATGAACATACCACAATAACCTAAACCAGTCCCCGTGTTCGACCTTGGATCAAAACGAGAAACTTGTGGTGGAATTACACTTGGTTCTATCGAAAGGAAACTTGTGACAACGCATGGCATACTACGTGAACACCCATCATTAACGCATATCTAGTGGTAGTATCGCATCATTTCGAGCATAGTACATCAATCATTGTATATCTTAATACATGCGTTACAAGTTTATGGCGCCGTTGTCGGGGAACTGGTAATGGGGACATGAGCTTGTACCATCCATCCATTGTTGTAATGTGCAAAAATTTAGTTACACTTTCGTTCCCTTGGGGTAGCCTACAAATAGGCATAACCTAAAACATGGTTTCAATTTCTTAGGATTAGCCTCAAACACATGTGTTGGGCAACTTCAGATTGTGAAATGACGTAAACTAGCTTTACGACCATTCCATAACTCCAAAGGTGTCCTGGAAACACTCTTAGAGGGAACGCAATTTAGAATATACGCTGTAGTCTCCACTGCATAGCCTCAAAACGAGTAAGATAAGAAAACGTAACTCATCATCCGAACCATGTCCAACAGGATTCAATTTCTTCTCTCTGATACACTATTTTGCTAAGGTGTACCAGGTGCTGAGAGTTGGGATACAATTCCATGTTCTATCATATAGTTCTGGAATGTTAAATCCATAAACTCTCCACCTTGATCAGATCGAAATGTTTTAATCGTTCTATTTAATGCATTTTCAACTCCTGCCTTGAATTCTTTGAACTTTTCAAAAGACTCGGACTTATGTTGCATTAAATAAACGTACCCATATCTTAAATAATCACCAGTAAAAGTGATGAAATATTCATAACCTCCTCTAACTTTTACATTCATTGGACCACAAAGGTCTGAATGCACTAGCTCTAGAGGTTCTTTGGCTCTATGACCTTTTTCAGTAAAAGGTCTTTTAGTCATCTTGCCTTCAAGGCAAGACTCACACACAGATAAATAATTTTCTTCTAACTCGCTTAGAAGTCCATTCTTCACCAACCTCTCAATCCTATTGAGATTAATGTGTCCTAGTCTTAAGTGCCAAAGATGGGCATTTTCCTTAGAAGAAATTCTAAGTTGTTTATTTTGAGTTATAGCAGTTTTAAACATCTATATGTTATGGAGGGCCTTTGTTGCTAATGGCCTTAGCACATACAAATTATTTTCGAGATTAACAGAACATATATCAATACCGTTCTTAATAATAAACACTTTATTATAAGAAAAGTTTAATTGATAATAATGTTCTAAAAGACACTTTACTGAAACTAAATTCCTTTTTAAATCAAGAACAACATATACATCATTCAGAGTGAGAAATTTGCTCTATAAAGTTAACCGGAGACCTCCCACTGCCACAGTTGAGACGACGTGCCTGGTTCCAACTTGCATCTTCATCTCTCCAATATCAAGTTGCCACTAGGAACTAATTCTCTGAAATTAAGAACAAACATGGTTAGTAGCCCCAGACAAGCAAGCAAATCACATTTACCTTGTTTGACCTTCTTCTTTTCTACCAAATATCTGGGGCAGTTCCTCTTTCAGTGCCTGTTCTGGTTGCAATGGAAACATTTTTTCTTGTCAACTCTCACTGGTTGTCTACCCCTTGGAGTAGCAACTCTTGGGTTAGCAACAACCTTCCCCTTTCCACCCTTATTTTTCTTCCATCTTTTTTGGTGCCAGAGAAAGAAGGTATAGACTTAGTTCCAGATGTCGAACCTTTATGGAACATTTTAGAAGATGAAACAATATTTGCTTCACCTTTCTTCTCCTTGCTTTTCAATAAGGATTGGAAAGTCTGCAACTCGATGAGTAGGGTAGTCAAGTTATAGTCATTCTTGTTTATGATAGAATACACAAGCATGCAATGGAAGCAAACAGAATCAATAAGCACTCTAGTTACATTTAATTTGAGTTCTAAAAGCATGCATTTGCAGAAAATTGAAGAGGGTTTCAAGATGAATATACCTTTGATAATTTCTTCTAATTCCAAGCAGCTCTTCACATTAATCCAGCTCCAAATCGACCGTGAACCACCAAAAGATATTCTCTACTATTCTCAGCCTTGGATTTGAGTGGTGGAACTCAGATTTGAGTGAATTTGGGAAAGTGTTCTTTGTGGGTTTGAAGAGGAAGAAGAAGAAGAAGAAGTAACATCAAACTTTTTTCCAGCTCAAGTTCCTTAGTTTCTTCTTCAAATCTGAGAGTTTTTATTGAATCTCAACATGCAACCACCTTCAATCTGATTGATGGCCAGCAGCTGTTCAACACTTAAAGTGGGATTAGGTGGGATTGAAAGGAGGTTACACCTCTTACTTGGTTTAATGTGGGAAAAACCCACTAAAACCATTTTGCAATTTCAAATTAATATCTTAATTTTCAATTTTCTAGTTAATTCAAAATTAATTAAAACCAATTTGATTTAATTCATAATTAATCAAATTCAACATTTCAAAATTCAAGTTCTCAAATTGAATTTAAAATTGGAAATTAATTTGATTTTTAATTAATTAAACAAATTTAATTAATTAAATAATTTAATATCAAATATTAAATTAATCACACACCTAATTTTAAACATGAATTTTATTCATGTAATTAATATTTAAATCAATATTTAAACATTATAAACTCTCCAATTTCGTTTAATTTTAACAAATGAAACGTTAATTATATCAAATATAATTAAACAAACCCTAATTCGATTTTGAATTTATTCAAACTCAAAACCCTAATTTCAATTTGAACATTTCCAAATTGAAATTCAATTTGAACAATTCAAATTGATATCATTCCAAATTCACCCAATTTAATAATTCAAGGTGTTCATGTTTTACGAGTTAGTAGAGGGACCTTACGGACCTACAGATCATAAGCTCTAACGATTAAGGTTAATTGGCTAAACTCTTTAGACCGACTTAATCAGTACTTGTTAACTATCAAGTCATACCATTATAGCTCGATAGTTGCACTCTCCTCACTGTAGATATATTTGTGTCCACATGATATAACCATAACTAGTAAGTCAACCCTTCACAGGTTGTTCGTAATAACGACTGGGTCAATATGCTATTTTACCCCCGATATTACATATTACTCCTTAAGTTCCACCGATCTTCTAATGAACAATTGGTTTGTGATCCAATCACTAATTCGGATCCCTCTCGGGCCAATGAGAGGGTGGAGCCCATTTTTCAAGACCCGAATTCAGCATTTAAGAGAACAACTTTTCTCCTCTCCCTCAATTTGGTAGGCATGAATTCTGTCTTGCACCCTATGTCCCGAGTTATCTACCCGGTCTTACCTCTGAAATGGGAGGCTTATTGAGTCGGTGTTGTTGAGTCAACCTTCACCTATGAAAATCTAAGGATAATCCCGAATAAATAGGAGTTCATAACTAGCTCAGGATTAAAATCAAGTTATCTAGGTCATCTAAGCGAAATAGTCAGTCTTAAACAACAAATAACATTATAAAGTACGAGTGACTTATTTCTTGGTTCAATCTTATGCAAACTCATTGGATAGGACATCCCCACTCCTCATGTCAAGACATGAACGAATCAGAATCATTTCGTTTATAGCATCTTACAACAAATTGTAACAACTACAGAGTGGGCCACATCCAATAGTGTTACTAGAATAAGGCACTCAACCTTATTCGTATACTATAGATCATTTTGACTATTTACTTGAACCTGATCCACTTTTATGTCTTCACATAAAGTTCGAGTATTCATATAATAGCCATGGATCTTAGTTTATTGGATTTAGTCTTTACAAGTGCAATTTACAAATTCAATAGCAACTTTATTGAAGAAATATTGAATAGCATATTTATTGATAATATAAAATGTTTAACTCTACCAACTGCGAGTTTTAGGACATACAACCCAACAATAAATCTTCCAACTTTTAATAAAAATCTAATTATTTTAATATAATAATCTAATTTTAACCATAAGCCAAATGAAATCCCAATTAATCCGAAAATAATTAAATTGAAATTTATTTGGCAAGTTATTTAAATCTCAAATTCCAATCTATCCAAACAATCCAAAATAAATTATTACTGCTTACAAGAAAATTTTAGGGCAGGTTGTTACACCTAATCCTATGGGATTCTATTCTTGGAATACTCTAAGTTTATTACTTCAGCAATAGTGTATGCTTCTACTTAGACCTCATCCATTTTTATTTTCACCACTCATACATATTTGGTCGATCACTCACACCTACCTTCCAACACAAAAACTTGCAACAATTCTCTCTTACTTATTGTGACACATTTATATGTATGCTTTAAGTGATTTAGGGTGGTTATATAACATGTCAGGACAGTTTTAAATGTAACTTTTGGTATTGATTTTTTTTTATCTTGCAAATATCTCGCACCCATTTTCCAATTTAAAAACTTGTAACCACGACCTCTAACTCATTATAGCACATTTATATACATTTTTTAATTGATTTGAGGTGGGTATATAACTTGTTAGGAAGGTTTTACTGTCATTTAGGTGTCATTTGGTAACCATTTTGTTTCCGGATTTTGGTTTTTGGTTTTTAAAAATTAAACCTATTTCTCTCATTTTCTGACAATGGTTTGCATCTTTCTTAAATAGAAAAGTTGAATTCCTAGCAAAATTCCAAAACACAAAAATAAGTTTTTAAAAACTATTTTTTAGTTTTTAGAATTTGGCTTAATTTTTGAAAACATGTGTGAACCTTGAACCCTAATTTCTCTACTTGTATATGTTCCCTATTGAAACCAGTGTGGTGAGTAGGTTGATGTGAGAATTAATGTGTAATGGTAGAGAAAAGGGTGAAAAGTTAGAAGAAAATTGAATTTGAAAACTTGACTTTTGGGTAAAGCTTGAAAAATTGGCTAAGTGTAACCCATGCGTTGGAGGCTAGAAAATTGGCTAAGTGTTGTGCCATGCATTAGCCTTGCTCATTTGAGAGGTTATTTGGGCATTGAAGGATGCCAAAGTGTGGACAAAAGGAAAATCTATGCGTGGGAAGGCATGCAGCAGCCAAAGTCTTGAGAGGTTAGCAAGCATGCGACAACCTCAAGTGTGCGCGAGCATGGACGTTGGGCGATCGTGTAGCAGTGAGCGGCGCTACGCGATGAGGTAGGCAATTGTGTAACAAGGAGCGATGCGGTAGGCGATCGTGCGGCAATGTGCAGTGCTATGCGATGAGGTAGGCAATTGTGTAACAAGGAGGCGATTGCAGTAAGGCGATCGTGCGGCAAATGTGCAGCGCTAGATGATGCGAAGAGTTTGCGCTAAACGATAGCGCTATGCGATTGGACGATAGCGTTAATGTGATGGGGTGTTGGTCAACTGCACCGATCGGCATCAAGTGCTAGAGCGAGACACTGGGCCGATGGCGCTAGACGAATAGTCCGTGCTGCACACTAGACGATGGGGACGTTAGCGCTACAAGGAGTGGGCATGCCAGCAAGATCTTGCACAATGGATGAGATGGCATGGTGATAGGCTGTGGTACTACATCGTATGGGCAAGCTAGAGTCGAAACGAAGATCGTCGGATGACAAGCATCAACGTGAGATCAACTGAACGATGAGGACTTAACAATGAGAGCAAAGGTAGAGCTATGAGAAATGATTGGAACATTCGTATAAGTCCGACATTGATGAATCACTCGAGTTAAAGCACCTCAGATGTCCTTGAAGCACCAAAAATTTAAACTCCATGAAAAATGAAGTGTCATGCTATGCTTTAATGGAGAAAAGCGGTGGGAAAAGCAGTAATAAAAGGGAGGTACGAACTTCAAACGATCAGTGTTGATCAATTCCTCCATGAAAATTTTAGAGTTCTTAGTGTATGCTGGAAAGCTTTAAAGAGTCACTTTCAGAGGGTGATCACTCTAGTCTGGAAAAGCCTCATCGTTACCGAGGAATTAAGGCCGGAGAAGGAAATATAAGGTCTAGAGGTTCTGTTCTGGGTAGTGGGTGAATCCGTGGCAATGTATTAAAGAAATTGAGTCTCTTACGATAGATCACAAGAAGTATGAAGCTGAAATTTTGATGTAAGGCTTTTGAAGACAATTCTGAACAAGTTTATAGAAAGGAATTTCTTGAGATAAGGAGGTCTAGAATTCAAGTTATTAATTTCGTAAGATGAATATGGAAATTTCATGACAGCAGGCAGCTGCTTGAGTAGTGAGTATAGTCTGAACATGCCTTGAAGGAAATGCTTAGATAGACCAAGGGCCTGAGCTTTTCTGTTGCATTGGACCTGCTTGTAGGCGAGGAGAAGCTTGCAGGTGATCTTGGACATATATAGCCAGCCTTGAGAAGACCAATACGGCAGCCGCAAGAACACTTCAGAGAGAAAAGTGTTGGTTGGGCATAAGTGGTGGTTTGCGTTTGTGAAGAGTGGTTGGAAGCTTTGGCATGAGCCAAAGTTCAACAGATTCCTAGTTGTTAAGGTATACAGCAAGGGTGGTGTTAAGTGAAAGTCTTCAAAAGGGAAGGCTAAACGTCAAGCTTACTTAAGGGTTATGTCCCCCAAAAGGGAGACATTATGCTATAGCTAATATTGTGCTTTTAATGTCCACAGGTATTGGACAAACAGTGATAGAAGCATATCGACCTTTGAGGAATGTTTTCTAAAGTTGTGAGTGATAAATGTTTTACAATGTTTATAAAGAAAACCAATGTTTAAAAGAAAGATTATTCTCTGCTAGCTAAGTTTTAGCAAAGTAATTTCCAAGCAAACCATGAGTAATATTTTATACGCACTTATGTTATGTATGAAAGTTTATTGGAAAACTGTTTATGTGTGTTTAATTACATCAAGCATGTGTTAGTATCTTTAAAGACATATTTTCTATGCGTATTGCTTTACGTGCTTTAAAGAGAAAGTCATTGTATGACTAGTTTTACTTGAAACTCGATACAGAGGGTCATTTGAGAAGGTATCCGAGCAGCTCAATACTGAGGAACATTTTGAGAAAGTATCTGAGCAAAAGTACCTAAGGTATGACGGTAATTAGTTATGGCCACGTGCACGTTGGTAGTTAAAGTCAGAGATTGAGCAAAAGGGTTCTCTCTTGACTAAGCAGTTGACGTTGGGATTAAACCACAATAAGGTTATTCTCAACTAAGGAACAATTTAATGTTTTATGATGAAAACAACTTTATATGCTTTATGCTAGGAAAATGTTTATACTGCAGTACAAGGTTACTGTAAAAATTTATATTTGAGTTTAATCTCTTTATTGAGATTTTTGCATGAGAATCAATTTTCTTTCTTAAGTCACTCACTAGGCTAGTAAGCTCACCCCATTTTCAAACATTTTTATTTTCCCCAGGTAGCGGTCAAATCCTTAGGAGGTAGCTCTACATCTGCTCTGTCACTCAAGGATGAAAGTTATTGTAACCTGCTTGTTAGGTGGTTACCATAAATATTGTACACATGTTACAGTTGTTCATGTAGGGATATGGGGTTTTGGGTATCAGGACTTATGAAACTAGTAATGTAATCTCTCTAAATATTTTGTATGTAAACTTAATGCTTTTTTACCATAGAGGCATCCGCTGTGTATGAGTTTGTATGTTGGTATCAGAGTTATTTCTATTAGTATTATTAGGTAGTAAGTATCAACAAAAGGGTTGATAACTGCTGCAGTCATATCCTTTCCTAGGCTCAAAAAGTAGTGGGGTGTGACAACATGAGTAAAAGGTAGATAACAAATCAATAAATTTAGAGTTGGTAGGGGCGTTTGTAGGTTTAATTTTAAAAAACTAAAAACAGAAAACCAAATGATTACCAGACGAAGTCCTAAGGTGTTGTTTTTTTATCTAGCAAATATTTAATACCTATATTCCTAACACAAAAACTTGTTGCCACTACCTCTAACTCATTGTGACACATTTATATGCAAGATTTAGACGATTTAGGATAGGTATACACATGGTATGATGATTTTTAATGTTATTTTAGGTGCTAATTTTTATCTTGGAAATATGTTGCAGCTATCTCGCGATTATCTTGCAACTATATTGCACCTATCTTGCATCTGTCTCACACCTTCAAAAGATCACATGTTTTATAGATCCCACAAGATAAAAAAATTGAAAAGTTTTTTGCTAGGAAAAAAAACTCTATTTTAATACAATGCAAAAGAGAAAAAAAAAGTTCAACATAACTCAACCAAACTATAAATGAGAGTAGGAGACAATCTATAACAATAAAAATAAAGCGTAGAAGTTTACCAAGGACGAGAAAGAAAGATTGAGAGAGAGAACTCTTTGGGGCTATTTGGTCCACAAACTTCTTAACTTTGTAAGTTGATATAAATAACTCAAATTCAATCGTAAATGTTTTCACATTTATGGAGTAATTTTATTTTTCCATCTTTTTCTACTTTTCACATTTATCGAGAATTTCAATATTTCTCTCTTAATCTACTTTCTACCATCATCTTAAAACTTTATCTTACAATTCTAGACTCTTATACAAATTACAATTCTAGACTCTTATACAAATTTACTAGCTCTAACGTATTAACTCCACGATTAAGAGAGGAGAGATGGAAGTCAAATAGAACAAATTTACTTGCTTTTCCCCCAAAACTCTTTGGGCTTCCTAATTTTGATCTATTCTTAGCAATTTTCCCATTCTTTTCAATATTTTCCTGAGTACTTATTTTCCATGTTTATCATTCATATTCGTATATTTATAATACATTATTTTTTTTAAAGAAAAAACCACTATGAACTTAAAAGAAGAAACCCTAGTTTCTATTCCCTTCCCACCCTTATCTTCCTTCTCCCTCACGTTGCCGCCGCCACACAGCTATCTCTGCCGGTTTGTTTTTCCCCTTTTCCTTCTCCATATCCCCCTCTCCGCTACAGCCTACGCCGGCAAACCCTCTCCGCCGCAGTCGCACGCCGCCACCCTCCATCGGCAAACGCCCGTTTCTTCCTTCTCTCTCTGTCTACCTCTCTGCTGCAACCTCGCCGGCACCCACTACTGCACAGCCTTCCTCTACTCGTCGCCGACTGCCCACCGCATTCTCGTCGCCAAGGTGCACACTCTGTCTTCCGCAACACCACCCCCTCTCAGTCGTTCGTTGCTGAGGTGCTGCGATTATTTTTTTTTTCTACAATTCAACCAATTTCTAAATAGGGTCAAAGTTAATCTAAAATCCTGCCCAATTCGACCTTATTTGGATTGCTCTACATGAGAATTTTGTGTGCTGGATAGTCTCTTGTTCTATGCAATCGTTTTTAGTTGGTAGTTGAAGTTAATTTAGTATAAAATTGATGGTACATGAAATGGGGGTTTGAGTAAAGCTTTTGATAGATTCTTGGTGCTCCATAGTCTTCAAGAACATAACAGGATGATCAGAGATCGGAAGAACTGTTGTTGTTATTATTATTATTATTATTTTAATATCAGGGGATTATGTAGTTATACATTTCTATATAATTGTTCTTCACTCTTGCATCAGACATTATGAATAATCGTCTTGGATGTGATAACTTCGTAGGTCATGGCAGAATCAAGCTCGCCTGGTTCGTTTCAACCTCCTCCTGTTACCCCACTTCCTATTCTCATTGATGGGGCGGATCGCGATCGAGCACTTGCCGCTTCTGAGGTCTGTGCTCGTCGAGAAGTACTTGAGCGCCGGTCCCGGAGAGTGAAACAACTTTGTCGAATCTTAAAGCAAGTGTACTGGTTTTTGTTGGAGGAACTCAAGCGCAAATACAGGGAATATTATTGGACATATGGCAAGAGTCCATTTAAGGAGGACGAGAAGGAGGCTGAGGGCATTGGTGATTATCCAGAGGGTATTGGGGAAAATGGAAAGCTAGGATTAGGTTCTGTGACCGGGAGTGATGAGATTAGACGGTGTGATGTCACAGGTTGCAAGGCAAAGGCAATGGCGTTGACAAAATACTGTCATGCTCATATCCTCTCGGACAAAAAGCAGAGGCTCTACAAGGGTTGTACCTTTGTAATCAAGAGGTTTGCATTCTGTATAACTGATCATTTCTTTTCGCTGCTTAGTAGTACTATTAAATGTTAAATTTCTACTTGATTAGCAATAGCAATGAATAGAGAATGCTTACCTATTATTGGTATCAGTATGATGATTTATGATGTGTTCTTGCTTGCTATGAACTTTACTAACAGTTTCTTTCATAAATAAATCTTTGAATTTCTTCTATTTGTTCTTGTTTGGATGGCCTAAGATGAAATCTTGATAGAGTTGGTCAGAGTAGACGCTAAGGATAAAGGCTTTTCTAATGTTCAAGTCCTCTCAAATTCCCATTGTAGAATATAGCACCATTTTCCCAATCCTCTTAGTTAAAGAACATGAACAATGGTTGTCATCTATCTACTGCTTGAATTGACCAAGTGAAAACCATGTGGTAAGAACCCAAGCAAACTTATCATTACAATATTTACAGGAAATTTTGTTGTCCCCTAGGCCTCTAATGTTTTGTGTATCTCAATCCCATATCATCAATGCAAGGTAAGTGAGAGCTGAATCTGATTAATGAAAAGGCAGCCTCCTATAGGGTCTGCTCCCTTCCAAAGAACTCTCCAATAATTTTAGTGGATTCTACAAAGGAAAGAAGCTAGTTTAGGGGTTTTATTTGTGTATTTTAAGAATATTTTTATAATCGAAAAGTAGGTAACGTTGTTGAGCTGTGAATTATTTGTCACATCATCTTCTTTTGCATCGATCTAAAGTTGATGTTCACAACCTTCGATTGAGCTTTTATTTTTCTTTTTTGGGCCTTTGTGTTTGAAGCCTTTTCTGGAATTAGGGGCAATGCATATTGACATTTTGTACTTTGGGTGGGCAAAGATGTCTTGTGTTGAGGAAACTATAAGTTGGTGCCTGACTTGTGATTTTATTAACCAGAACTTTGATTAGCTCAACCTTCCATTGCAGCAATATGAAGTTTTTTCGTTTTCCATTAACAAGAAACCCTTTTCCATTTACAGTATGCAGTCAGGGCCGCTTCTATGTTCAAAGCCCGTTTTAAGATCAACTGTTCCCTGCTATTGCCCTGGTCATCTACAAAAAGGTGAGAAGTGTTTAGCTCGAGATTTAAGAAAAGCAGGTCTTAACGTCTCCTCGACTAGTAAGCTTCGTCCAGATTTCCATGTATTGGTAGCTGAATTCGTTCGCCAAATACAAAGCAAAAGGAGAGCGACGAGAAAGGCTACTGCTGTTAAAATTGAGAGTAACTGAGAAGGTGAAGACTAGTGAGGACCCTCCGTTTGAATTAGGGTGAAGCGGTTTGGTTCGGCTGGTTTGAGCCTCAAACCGAGCTGAACAACCTGCATCTATTCAATCCAACCCCCTCCCAACGGAAGAATTTGTTGATAAAATCAATTTTTGTGTATTATCCAACCCCTTCTTCCTTTCCCTCCCTCGATGCACATCGTGAATTTGATTGCAGATTGTAGGGATGTACATTCCTTCTCTTGATGGTTTCGTTAACTTGGGCTTGCTAATTAGAAAGGTGCCTAAACTGCCATATTATTTATGGGAATTGAATTGGAGTATATGGCAAAATTTAGGATTTTGATATGAAAAATGGCAGAATCGGCCAATAATAAGATTTATGGCAACTCACGCGATATGCATATGACCATAAATTTCTAAATCATTGATTTGTCTTTGTCTAGTTCGTATTTGTTATTGATGAAATTACAAATATATGGTAAGTGTAGAATCATAAACAAGGTCGAGTTCTGTATATAGGCTAATTGTTGATTTTCCTTGAGAACAACGTTCCTTAAGAACAATTTCCTTTTTATTTTCTTCATGTGGTTAATGTAATCTGTATATTTTATTATTAATTTAGATTGTGTTTACCACTTTTCGAGTTAATCTCAATTTAATTAAATATCTAGATTTTTTTTTACTAATTTTATATTTTAAATATTCGTGTATGATTAAATTTTATTTTATCTAATCAAATTTCAAATTTATTCAAATCTTTGAATTGTTTTTCATAATTTTATACATATTCTTAATAAATTAGTTGAATATTTTTTTATATCCTTAAAGGTTTAAATTGTTTTATATTATTTTAACGATTTGAAAAAAAGAATATTCATTACTATCGTAAAAAAATAGTCATCACTTTGGTTACTTACATAAAGTGTTCATCGATTTAGTTTTTGTTGTGGTTTTTTTACAAGTTATTGTTCTTGCTATAACAGCGATTAGACTTCTCTTTGACGACTGATGGGATGAGAATTTTCATTATCATGATTTTTGAGTTTTTGAGGCATATATTCTACCAAATTCATCGTTCCAATAATTTGTGGAATATATTCAAGGTAAACTTTTCCCATACCGAATTGGTTCTACCAATTTGAATCTTATTAGGATTGTTGAAGATAAAGATATTTTGTGGTTGATGTCAATTTTATCAGTCTCCCAAATTGATTTATGTGTAATGGTTAACCATGTCTTATATGTTGCCCTAAACATTGGAAATACACTGTATTTGAATAATGAATTAGCAGAAATTGATCATTCTTCGAAACATCTTAAGGGCAACACTGAAATAATTAATTTTCAATTTATTTGCTTGCTCTTAAAAACAGTTTTGAACTTACTATTACTAGGTTAAACAAAGCTTTATTTGAAATTCGTTGCAAGGATCTGTCTTGTGGTTGGAATATCCATCAATGTTCTATTGATATTGTTAAAGATGGAAGATGGTCATCAACAAGTAACATCTTGGATTGTTGCTAATGTACAAAGTCCTTTTTTAAAATGAATGACAAAATTCCATGTTGGCCTTGTGATATTGTAAACTATATGAGAAGACAACATGGTATAAATATAAGTTATGGTAAAGTTTGGAGAAGTGAGATTGCTCTCAATTCCATCAGGGGAACTCCTGAGTCCTTATATATCGTTTTGTCACAATTTTCAACCGCGTTGATTGAAAACAAATCCTTATATTTTTCTGGTCTATATTTAGTTTAAGCAATTATATAGTCTACTTTGTCTTGTATAATCAACCTGAATGTTTATTCCTTATAGGAACATATACAACACAAGAATCTAATGATAAAGGTAGGTTTAAGTATTACTTTATGGCTCTTGCTGCTTCCATAGATGCATGAAAATTTTGTTTTCCTATTATGTCAGTTGATGGCGCTAGTCTAAAGAACAAATTTTTTGGGATATTATTGTTTGCTTGCACACTTGATGGCAATTCGCAGATTGTACCTCTTGCATTTTCCATTCTCGATGCATCATGGTCTTGGTTTTTTTTCGTAATCTTAAAGCTGTTTTTGGGATTCTAACAACCATGTTATCTGTATCCATCAATGTTCTATTGACATTGTTAAAGATGGTCATCGACAAGTAACATCTTGGATTGTTGCTGAGTGTACAAAGTTCTTTTTTAAAGTGAATGAAAAAGTTCCATGTCGGCCTTGTGATATTGTAAGCTATATGAGAAGACAACATAGTGCAAATATAAGTTATAGTAAAGTTTGGAGAAGTGAAATTTCTCTCAATTCCATCAGGGGAACTCCTGAGTCCTTATATGCTGTTTTGTCATAATTTTCAACTGCGTTGATTGAAAACAAATCCTGGTATTTTTCTGGTTTATATTTAGTTTAAGCAATTATATAGTCTACTTTGTCTTGTATAATCAACCTGAATGTTTATTTCTTACAGGAACATATACAACACAAGAATCTAATGATGAAGGTAGATTTAAGTATTACTTTATGTCTCTTTCTGCTTCCATAGATGCATGAAAATTTTGTTTTCCTATTATGTCAGCTGTGTGTGCTAATCTAAAGAATAAAATTTTTAGGATATTGTTGTTTGCTTGCACACTTGATGCCAATTCACAGATTGTACTTTTTGCATTTGCCATTGTCGATTTTGAGAATGATGCATCATGGTCTGGTTTTTTCGTAATCTTAAAGTTGTTTTTGGGATTCTAACAACCATGTTATTGTGTCTGATGGTCATAAAAGTATCACCAAGGATGTTAGTTCTATCTATGATTTTCCTGAACATTGGTTGTGTGCATTTCATTTGTATAAGAACTTTGTTAAGAATCATAAGTCATGTCAAATCGAGGACACTTTCCATAGAATTTGAGTATTACATGAGGCAGTTAGATGAGGTTGCTCTGTCTATTAGACTTGAATTAGAGGATGTTAGCAAATCCAAATGGGCTAGGGCATTTTGTCGGAGGAAAAGATATTCCTTGATAACAATTGATAACATGTAGAAATACAAGTTATTTTTACTCTTAAGTTGGAACACTAAGGTTTTTAATGGTAGATTTTCCTCATTTTTAGAAGAAACGCATGGATTTATTCAAACATTAGCAAACTCATGTAAAAGAAGTTTTATTACTAAATATCGCGGCATTAACGCATTGTATTGCAGGATTTTAACGCAAGGATTAATGCCAACGCATTAGACAAGTGCCGCAGGAAAATCTCTAATGCATAGGCGATGCGTTGGAGGGAGTTCAACGCAGAGAAGATTCATTGCTTCAGGTTGATTGTGTCACATCACCACTTGCAAGTATAGGCATCTGCAGCAGGCGGCGTCTGAAAAGCTTCCGAGAATCAGGCGACTAATTAGGGCATGGACTTTAATGCTGACTAGGACATGGACTTTAATGCTGCCCATTCACCAAGTGGACGTGACCAACACCTATAAATAGATGAAGTCCCTCCAGAGTTAAGAAGCTAAAAAATTATAAAGATCCTTACTCTCTGTATATTGTAGTCATAATTCTAGTTCTGTAGAGGCTGTGCTGTGGTGTTAGACGATCAAAAGGGTTGAGAACCATCACTACCGCTGGTACAGCGGGCAAGCCGGAAAGGCACACATTCTTCACACACACGAGAACTTTCATCAATTCCTAAACAAGTGATTGTACACAACGGAGATTGAGCCAAAGAAATACAAAAATTGTTATTCTTTGGCTTGACTCAGTTTCCTTCTTCTCATTTATCACTTTCATTCCATTTGATTAAATATTGCTTTGTAAAGACTCTCAAGTTTCTTTATAAAATCCATATATTTGATCATCATCTTGCCGTTGTTTATTTCTTGTTTATGTTGAATGCAATTATACTTTGCACAAATATCTAAAGCTCAAGCCAACTTGAGAAATTGGTAAAAACACATCTTTAACTTAGATTGTTCAAAGAATAACTAGCTCATCAAGTAGGACACCTAGTACAACTAGAGATAGACTTACTGTGTCTATTGCATTTGTGTTAGACGCATGCATCCTAGAGATAGGTTTTGTATGTTATTCGCATTGAGAAATCTTGAGAAAAGTTCTAACGCATGAACAAAAGATAAGCAAATCACTCCATCTCATCCATATCACATCCTAGTTTTTGTACATTCATCTTAGACTGACGCGTCCACTTACATAAACTCCATCTCAATTGATCCTTTATTCACCATCAACTCTTTTGCATCTCTTGTACAGGCACAACAATTTAGTGTAATACAACTTATTTCTCACATTTATTTAGGAAAACCCTACAGTAGATACAACGCAAGGTCTGCGTTTGGTTAACTGAATCCCTAAGTTCACCTTGGACTTACGAGGAAGATTATATTGGGTCTGGTTTAGGAAAACTTGAAGGCCATTAGAAGGAGTTGTGTGGCGTTCTGTGCAAATATGTACGCCCAACGCGTTACAATTATTTAAACGCATCGAAGTATAAATACATCACTTATACTTGGAACTTATTTCTTTAATTTATTTTATACAATACACTCCTAGAGAAAATTACGGTAGTACGAACAAGTTTTTTGGCGCTGTTGCCAGGGATTAGAAACAAGAACTAACTTAGAACATTTTCATTTATAATCTGTTGTTTATGAATACTTCGGTTGAGGGAGTATTACGAGTTAAGCCTAAGTTTTTGTAAACGTTTATAAGTAGGGAGAGCACTCCTGAATTTAGATACGACCCCAAGATTGGAAGGAACCTTCCGGCATAGGAACCGTTCCAACTGTCGTCGAAGGTGAGGCAACAATTTCTCAGACACAGAACAGGCAACAAGCCAATTGGCGGAAGAACAGGCAAATCACAACTAGCTCATGCTGCACAGGAATCACATCCTGATGGCGAATAGGCAACACGCGTCTCAATGAGGGAGTACGCGGTCCCTGTACTGTATGATTTCTCTCCAGGAATCATATATCCAAAGCCGAATTTTGGTACCAAGGTTCGAGATAATCTAGTTATTGATGAAGATTCTACTAATACAAGGTATTTGCATGACTCATAAGAATGAAGATTGAAGTTACTTTTAGTATGTATGATAACAATGTGACGAAGTATTTTAATCGTTTATTAAGTAAAAGGCATTTAGTGAACTTAGTATAGAGGCTAACTTCATTTGATGGCTATTTTGAATATAAGAATATTTACTTATTTTGTATCTAAATTTTTTTAGTTAAACTATAATTAATATATTTTATGATTAACTTTAAATCTGCTGGTGAAATCTAAATACATAAGGTATAACTTTTTTAGTTTTCAACCATTAATTTATAATCATCATTTTAGATTTTATGGCTCTAGAATAGTTTTGTTTTAATTGATAGTATTTTAAGAATATTGTTTTTTAAGAACTACCGTTAGGTTTGATATACTATTTGATTTAAGCAGTTTTATTCTTCTATTTACTTCATAATACGTATGTTCAAATTTTCAATTTTAGGAGATTTAGGATAGTTTGGTTGATTAGATCTTGTTTGACACTGTTAGATTTTTTTTACACTATATTTATAGGGATTTGGCAGCATGAGTATTTTTGTCCATTATTAAATTTTAAATAGTATCTAAATTAGCCACTCATTTTTACAAAGAAAAAGTTTGATTATTTTTCTAAAATGTCATTCTATTTTGGCTATTTGTACAATCGGAGCTTTTTTCTTCATATAGATCCACCCATTTTTCTTCCACTTGTCTAATTCTTATGCCAATTTTCTTAACAAGCAAACATAAACCAAACTTTAAGTTAAAAACATAAAGTCCAACAAAATCTCATAAAATTCTTAAAATAAAAAATCTCATTTTGAAACTCACTAATATGATGAATAATCAAATACAAAAGTACTGATAAAAGCGTACTTATTTGAACACTTAATATACTTAACTAATCACAATAAGTAGATCAACTTAAAGGGCAAAGAGGATCAACAAAGTCTTTATCATGACAAAATTGTTAAATACAAATATTTTCTTCATTTTCCCTCCTACTATTGTCTTCAAAATTGTGATCAAATCTCTATGTATCTCAAATAACATATTATCGCACATTCAACTAGCTAACAACAAAGCCAAAATAAGCACAACTCAATTAACATAATGTTTGTACCATTAATCTTAACGTTAGAATTGACTCCCCCATCTTACATATTGTAAATGGAAAAAAAAAAGAGTTTAAAGGTAATTTTGAAAGTTCATGAGTGTTTTTAAAAAAAAGTAATAATGGTTTCCATCTAAAACTAATGGTAATGATATTTTTTAAACATATCTTTTGAAGTTCAAAACGTATTTTTGACATAAAATGCATTATTCAGAGTACAAAACGAAATAAATGCTTATAATTTGGTTTTTTTCCCCCCTTTGATTGAATAATCTTTTTCTACAGCCAGACAAGGATGTTGGAGTAACATACTTGCATCTTTGTTTATGATTTCTTTCAAAACACTTTTGCTGAAAATCTTTTTCTTGGCCAGATAATTCTTTTGATATTGTTTTGAAAGAAAAATTAGAAAATTAGCCTACAACATAATAAGTATTTAAAAAATATCTTAAAATTTAGAATTATTTCATCATTAGATTTTTGCAACATTTTAGGACATTTTTAATCTTTAGATAGATTCTCTCTCCTTTTTTAATTTCATAATATTTTAAAACAAAAAATATATCATTTCTAAATTTATTATTAATTATATAAGAATTTAATTTTTTGAAAAATCATTAATTGCATTATCTCAACAATAAATTTGTAAAATGTTTCACTATAAAAAAATGGGTAGTTTTTCGACGCCTAAAATCGCCGAAAAATAGCTAAAAATTCGTGGAGAGATCATCTCTCCATGTTGTTAGTATCGTTGGGAGAATAGTAAGGGAATCCCCTATGGGAGATGATCTCCTGACACATGCAACCTTAGCATTGGGAGTTCTTACGATGTCAGAAGGTAGGGACTCCCGACGTCATGGAGAAACTGTCGAGAGTGAATGTTTCTCTTTGGTGTATTGTACCGTTAGGAGTTTGATTTAGAAATTGATTTTTTTTTTTGGCATTTCTATTATTGCTTTTTTAATTTTTTCTAAAATTTAAATCTCAATAACCTAAAATTTAGAACATAATAATTAAGCAATTCAAAAGTTTTCACATAAATTCAAATCAAACAATGTTTACATATATGACTAAATTTACATAAAAGAGAGAGAAGTGTGCTAGAGAATAATGTTTACATATATGATATAGTGGTCCACACAAAATATGTCTTGCGGAACATATAGGAGAAAGTTTGATTGACATGTATTGTGAGCTTGTGACTCCAAAAGACATCTCTGAAGCATTAAATTTACCTACAATTCAATCAAGTTGAGACATTAGAGCACACTATTATATTAAGATTAAACGTACGTAAAATTCTCAACCCATCCCACACAACATTCAAACTTCATAAACATAACAATTACAATAATTAATTCAAATCCACCAACGACCCCAATCAAACCTTGATGAATAGATAATGCTTATGGATGATTATAGAATTTTTTCTCTTTTTTTTTTTTTTAAAAAAAAAAAGAGAAAAACATGTAAATTTTTACAAGGATCATGCCAAAATAGAATGAACATAGTACCACTTTGAAGATTTCACAACTTTCTCTATAATGTGACAGTTTTGGTTCTTTCTTTCTAACTTTTTGGCTGGAATGTAACTCACAATACAAAAAGACATGAAATGACGGTGTACCATAGTCTTCAAGCTAAACTAATAGTAGAATCCAACATATTCCAAGACAAACCCTAGTCCTTTTACCAATAGAGAAACAATGGTGCTGACATTCAAAAGCTCTTGTGGGAGAAATTATTGGTACAAAAATTAAGGCCATGAAAATCACACACCAAGTAACGTAGATTTCAAATTTCTCACAACTTACACAATCCAAACCAAACGATAGAACAACCCCATAACAAGAAAGGGAAATAAAACAAAGACAAACAAGAATCAGAATTGATCGAAAAAGTAAAAAACCAGAGAGACAATTCAAAATCCAGAAACCCCTCAAAATAAATTTATAAACAAAAATGAAATTTCTGGGCGAAAAAACCAAAAGAGTACCTCATAATGTTAATGCGAAGATGATGCCGGAAGTCGAATGATCCAAGAGAATGACATAGGAAGTCGAAGTTGAAGGCAACAACGAAGTTGGCTGATAGACACTAAGACAGATGAAGACAGAGATGCGACGCCATACGACCGACGATGAAGACAGACGTAGTCGGCCGGAGATAGAGAGACGGATCAGTGATGAAAATAGGTGGACGATCAAACAGAGGAGACAGAGAGAGAGGTGTGCCAAGAGATCAGACAAACCCTAAGATTTTTGTCAATTTCTAGATTTGAAACGATTTGAAAAATTTAAACCTCATCTCCCCAACTCCCAACGAGTGGAGAGTTGGTATAAGCTCCTGATGGGATATATACGACGTCCAAAGCTAGTATATACTCCCGTCGCCCATTTTATGACTTCGGGAGACAACCTCTCTCTTGACTCCTAAACTCCCTATGGTTATTTTGTACGTCGGGACTCTTTTTTTTTTGTAGTGTTTAATTCTTTCCTTATTAACATCATTTTTCAATCTTAACTTTTCTGCTATTTATTAATTTTGGTAGATATTCATTTAATGCATGATATTTCAAATGATGGTTTTCTTCATTTTAGGAGATTTCATTTATTTTCTTCCATATTTCTTGCTGAAAATCTATCATTTCTCATTGAAATCTCAAGTATATGTCGAATATAATGGAAATATACTAAAAAACGTACATATACATCGTATATATCATGTTTTATTTTTTTTTTTTGTTGTGTTTACAAATATACTAAAAAATATAAATATACATCACATACTATATTGTACAAATTGTCTTGTTCATGCTTTTATCAAATAGACCTTAGTTTATGTCAAAATATTTAAATATATAGTGCTGTATATATCAAATATACTTTATTTTCTCATTCAAATCTTATTGTCGATTCTTGCTTCATATATAAGGATAAGAATTTTTGGATTTTTGAAGAATTTTCTTGGTATAAATTTTAAAGATAAAACCATTTAGGAAGTTCACAATTGCGAGAAACCTCCCTTACTTTGGTATATATACATACATATACATACATATATATACACATACATATATATATACACATACATATACATACATATATATATACACATACATATATATATATACATACACACACATATATATATATATTAAAAAAACTAAATAGTATGAAGAGATGAAAATGTAAAATGGGTCAAAGTTTTGTGTAAAATATAACTTGTTAGGTTATTCATGTAAAAAAATAGAAAAGTTTAGGTTATAGGTTAGAAAGTCCTTATTGGAATGTGATGTTATTCGCAAGTCTCGAAACAATTCCTCTCACTTATCATATTAATCAAAATGCAAACCCCTAGTAACAATATTATGTTGTTTTATTAGATGTTTTTTTTTTAAATAATGTTATTTAATTAAGTATTGACAAAAATATAAGGTAGTTAGAAAAATATTGACAAAAATAGAGTTACAAATTTCAACACCTAGAATTTTTCTTGATTTTCCCAAATCTTTCATGTCAAACTCTTGCTTTAAAAGAGTCTTGACTTGTTTAAGGACTTTCTGAGAGTTCCATGCACGTAACATATCATCTATATATAGAAGTAGATACACCTTCAAAACTCTTGGTGTTAGTGTAAACACATTAGTTATAGGAGTTTCTCTTGAATCTAATTTTGTATACCATATAATCAAATCTATCATACCAACACCTAGAAGACCTTATAAGACCATAGATTGACTTATTTAATAAGAAAACTAAATCTTTTTCTCCCTTTTTTACATAACCCTGAGGTTACTTCACATCATTCAGATTGAGTGACCTCATCTCATCATTCATGGCCTTAATCTATCTAGCATCAGGACTATTAGTAGCCTCTTCAAAGCTTGTAGGTTCATTGTTACTTAGTGAAATAGCAACACTTAAAGCAACACTAGCAAAGTCTGATTCAACATATCTAGCATGGGGGCATAATTGTCCTTCTCGATTTGTCTCTTGCTAATGAATAGTTCAAAAGATCCTCTGTGATTCTTCTTGTTCATTAGCCACATCTTCCCCAACTTCTACTATACTTTCACTTTCAATCTCTAGGTTTTTGTTTTGAAGTAAAGGTTTCAGAGGCATTTTGTGGCAACACTACAAACCTTGTACTACTGGTTTTTGGCATGACTGTAGGTTGTTGTTCAATCAACATAAACATCTCATTTTCTTTGGACACAACATTCAAGCTATTGATGCATATCTTCTCAATAGGGTGCCATAACCTGTAACCTTTGACTCCTGGTGTAAAGCCCAAAAAACATACACTATACTGCCCTAGGTTTCAACTTGCCTTGGCTTTGATATATGTATCCCACATTCCCAAATATCTTCAAATGTTCTAATTTGGGAAGATGTCCTGTCCACTTCTCCTCAGGTGATTTTAGCTTAATAGAATGGTGTGGACATCAGTTTAGGGTATAAATTGTATAGGAAACAGCTTCTGCCTCGTATTTCTCAAGTATGAGTGTGTTTGAAAGCTGACACCTTACCCTTTCAAGTACTATTCTCTTAAGTCTTTCAGCCATCCCATTTTGTTGAGGTATATATCTCACTGTTTTATGTCTTATAATTCTATTTTTCTTGCAAAACCAATTGAATTTTTCTCCATAAAACTCTAAACCATTGTTAATTCTCAAATGTTTAATGTGTTTAGAGGTTTGTTTTTCAATTAAGGTCTTCCATTATTTAAATTTCCCAAAAACCTCATCTTTAGTTTTTAAGAAATATGCCCAAATTTTTCTTAAATAATCATCAATAAATGATAGGAAATACCTTGCACCACTTAGGGGGAGAGTGAGCTGGACTACAAAGGTTAGAGTGCACATACTCTAGAATTTTCTTAGTAGTGTTATTGCCCCTTTGGAAAACTCTGCCTTGTTGTCTTTCCAAGTATGCAATGCTCACATAAATGCAAATTATTTCCAACTCCATTAGGAAGTATGCCTTATTTTGATAGGACTTGCAATCCTTTCATACTAATGTGTGACAATCTCTTGTGCCATAGTTCATCTTGTGTAAGGTCTCCATCTGAAGCAATTAAAGCTGACTGTGTCATCTAAACATCTTTGATGATATACATGCCATTGATTTTTGTAGCCACAATAACCACTTTTGAGTCTTTTGTTATCTCAAAAGTTCCTCCAACTTTTCTATACTCACATCCTATGGAATCAAACATCCCTAATGATAGGAGGCTTCTCTTCAAGGTTGGGACATGCCTTAGTTTTACTGAACCATCTTTCATTTTTAAAGAAACAAAGTCTATTCCAACAACCTTACATGTATTGTTATTTACCATGTAGATCAATTCTCCATCCCACTTCTTATAAGTGCAATACCATCCTTTAGATGGTGTCATATGGATTGAGCATCCGGAGTCTATCACCTAATTTTGGGTTTCCATAGAATTCTAGCTTGCACACTCATGAGTGGCTGCCAAAGCATCTGAGTACACAAAGAAGTTTTCTCCCACAACTGTCTCTGTCTGTTTTCCACTTTTATTATTCTAGTTCAACTTCCTTTTCTAGGAATAACAATCCTTCTTCATATGTCCCATTTTGTGGCAAAAATTTCACTTGATCTTCGATTTTTTTTCACCATTTTGTTTCCCTTTACCAGTGTTTCTTTGTCTTCCATTTTGAAAATAGCCTTTCACCCCCTTATTGTTCTTTCTTAGTCATTTGCAACTCAAGTTCTCGAACTCTGATTGCTGAAACAATAGCTTCTGTTTTGATTTTCTCTCTTCCATACTTCATAGCTACCTTAACATCCTTGAATGAATCTGGTAATGAATTCAACAAGATAAAAGCTTCATTTTCTTCATCTGTGTTATCTTCTATTGACTTGAGTTCTAAAGATAATCTCTTGAAATCATTTAGATTTTCTGTAAGGGATTTAGCAGTGTCCATTCGATAGGTAAAGAATCTTTCCCATAGGAAAGCCTTGTTTGGTAAATCTTTATTGAGATATATCTCGTTATGTTTGTTCCAAAGATCATAGTCAGTCTTCTGATCAACTATCGACTTAGCACACTGTCAATAAAATTTAAGACTATGGTTCATAAGCATTTACCTCCATAGTCTCTTTTTCTATATTCGTTAGAGTGGTTGGTAGCTTTGTCGAATCTGAGATGGCCAAAAGAGCCTTCTGTTATCCAAGAACTGCTTTAATTTTTGCCTTCTATAACTCAAAGTCTAATCTTCCATCAAATTTTTCAATTTCAGATCTTGTTGCAACCATTCTTGAATTTCAATATTACTGTTCTTTGAATCTTGATCTTTAAGAATCTGAATCTTGGTCTTGGTCTGGTCTTGGACTATTCTTGGCTCTGATAACACTTATTTAGTTTAAAGCCCAAACAGTTTGGTTGAAAAGAAACTTCTGTGAAGAATATACTTCCATGTAGTCTCCCTTAATACCACACACGTGTATTGCACTTAGAAAGAAGATAACCCAAATTGAATTAATCTTCTACTCTCAATACATGCAAAATTCCACAATTCTCAACCTTTCTCTCTTGTTCTTTCAAGAACTTGAAGAAGAGGATGAGGATGGAGGTAAATCAAGGCTGAAAAAGATGAAGATCATGAAGAAAGATAGGAGAAGATGAAGATCAGAGTTAAGGAAGAAGAAAAAAACACAATTTTAAAGTGGTTCGACAAAATAGCCTACGTCCACTATGCAAGGGGGGTAAATTTCTTTATTGCCTTTTCAATTCTTATAGAGATATACAAAATGAACTCACTCCCCTCCGAACTTACTTCTGTTCTTATTTATATTTAGAATTTACAAGAGTGAAAGAAGGTTGAAGGTAAGCTTGGAGGTTACAACAGAAAACAAGTATGCTCTTTGTATCTTTTTTAACAATAATCATTTGATTTTTAACTTTTAAAATAAGCTTTTTATTTGTTATGTACTCAATTTTTTTTGTAAGTGCTTTAAAAACCAAGCTAAATTTAGATTTAAAAATGATACTAAAAACTTGTTTTCATTTTTTAAATTTGACTAAGAACTCACTTGTTCGTTCAGAATGGATGATAATTGTTCTAATTTCCCTAAATCTTTTGAAAGTAGCATATGTTTGCATGGAAAAATAGAACTAAATTTCTTTCAATATTTTAAACATTCATTATAGGGCATCGAGCTCCAAGTGCATCTAGTTTACTATTTTTCCAAATTATTGGTGATAAAAAAAAAGTGACAATAACAAGAGCTAGAGTTAAAGGATTTCAAGAAGGATTAAATGCTTGATTCCAAACTAAGTTTCTAGCATATGGTGAAATATTGTAACCTTTCAAGCTTCAAGGTCACCGAAGAAACATAATGAATATGAGAATTCAGATTTATCTACACTCTTAATGCATTATGTATCAATTTAAATTAATTTATTTACATTTATGAAAGTTTATGTATGGAGTTGAAAACTTTTGGCTAAATCTAGACTACATAAATGAAATGTTACGTCATTCTATACTGGCTTTTCAATTAGTATAAATATTGTACTTTGGTTCTTTGTGATATTGAAGTATAAGTCGATTTTGAATGATTTTTTCATAGAGTTTAATCTCTCAAGCTTTTCATTCTTTCTTTGTATTCTCGTGTTTGTAATGCATGTTTTAGAACTTTTAATCTAGTTTGATCAATTAGATTGTGGAGAGTTCGAAATCTTGAAGATAAGAACAAATTCTCCTTTTTTCTTGTTCTTTGACCAATCTTTTTAAGCCAAATCTGTTTAACTTTTTGAGGGGTTGTTTATCATTTAATTATCAAGAGTATGTTCTTTTATCATTGTAGGGGTTCAACTTGAATAAGAGAAGATCTCAAACGTAATTGAGGTAGTTCCCTTTATCAATTGGATTTAAATCTATCTTTGAATTAAATTGAGGTTGAGATATTTTTATGGAACATTGTGGCTGATGATTAAAATTGAAAGTTTTGAATAGAAAATGTCTAAAAAAAGTTCATATTTGGACTTGCATCAATCGACTATTTAGAAGGGGGATTGGAAAAACTTTTAGGGTGCGTTTGGCGTATAGAGTTGGGTTGAGTTGAATTGGTAATAATTGTCCGTGTTTAGGGTGCAGAGTTGAGCTGAGTTGGTAATAATTGTCTGTGTCTTGAGTGTAGATTTGAACTGAGTTGGTTTAGAAGTCTAGTTGTTGTTGTGATTGTTGTTATTATTGTTGTTGTTGTGTTATTGTATTATTGTGTTTTTTTTTTTGCTTAACTTTTTGTGCTACCATTCAACTACACATACCTTCCCAAATTCTTAGCACTCTTTTGAGATGTGAACTCAATAAATAAAATTATATTTTTCAATTTCTACATGTAACTATTGCACTTAATGTAGACAAAATACTAATATTTATATAATCAACAACCCTACAATATACTTTAACGGTCGTGGAACGTATGCGTTGAACATGCATAAAAAATAAGATTTCCATTAGGGGTATATTTACATGTTCAGTTTTTTCACAAAAAATATATAAACATGTGTTGAGATTTATGCTCTAAATCTCATGGTTTGTAATGTATAAACAAAATTTATTTATTTAATAAAATAACGAGTTATTTTATTTGACATTTAGACTTGTATGATTCAATCCAATAAATTAAGATCCAAGATTATTTCATGTAACTTAAACAGTATGTGGTTGACATATAGATGAATCATGTTCAAGTTTTAATCTAAATAGTCCATAGTATATAGATAAGGTTGGGTACTTTATCCTGACAACACTGAGGACACGACCCACTTTGTAATCGTTACAAATAATTTGATCTAATTCGTTCACGTAGAGGCATGAGAGTGAGGGTATCCTTATAAATAGTTTGTATAGGATTGGACCGCGAAATAATTAATCCCTCTTTATAATACTGTTGACTGAAGAGATTAATATTTCATAGGATAACCATATGTAACTTGATCTCAATCCTCAATGAGTTATGAACTCTTGCCTGTGAGGGCTTGCCCTTTGATTTGTATGGGTGAGAGTGGCTCGTATCATCGACTCAATACATTTGGGGACAAAACCGAGTGGAGAGCTGGGAATATAGCTACACAAGATGGAATTCACTTCTTCCCATCTTTAGGGTAAATAGGTGAGTTATTCCCTTAGTGCTGACTCTGAGTCTTGAACAATGAGGCCCCTCCCTCTCATTGGTCAGAGAGAGATTTTGTTTATGGTAGGACTATAAACAGGTTGTTCATTAGAGGATTTGTGGGACTTAAGGAACAAAAGGTAATTACAAGAGTAAAATGCTAATTTGACCCAACTGTAATTATGAACGACTTATGAAGGATCAAACTATTGATAATGGTTATATCCATAGACACAGAAATATTCAACAATGCGAAGAGTGTAACTATGTATCTGTAGTTGAGTGACCGATAGTTAATGAATGTTGATTTATTTAATTAAAGAATTTAAATAATTAATCTCGAATCATTGAAGCTTCTAATCTATAGGTCCATTAGGTCCCCTACTAGCTCGCTGAGGGTAAACAAAGATTAAATAGTTTTGAAAGAATTTGAATTATTCAAATTACAAGGGAATATATGTTAATTGTATGCGATACAATTAATATAATGTATATAGATACATTATATTATAAAGTTAATTTCGAATGAGATTCAAAATTAAACTATATAATATGAGAGAATAATGTATTTGAATAAGATTCAAATATTAAATAATATGAATGAGATTTATATTAAAAAAAAGGTTAAATTTAATGTGAATGGGATACACATTAAAATTATAGGTTATGAGAGAGAAATACATTTGAATATGATTCGAATATAATATCAATTAAATATATGATATTTTATTAACTAATGTTAAATAATTAGATTAAGTAATAATTATTTAATTAACTAAATTAAATTTGATTTAATTTAAAATCAAATTAAATAAAAATCCTCTGCAATTATAGGGTAGTTGAAGAGAGTGGGGTGAAGGGAATCAACTCCTATCATGTTATGAATAATGTTGCGCTAAGATAGATTATGCGTTGAATTGTAGCTATGTTACACGTTCAGCTATGCGTTTGTCACAAGTTTTCTTATATCAAGTCCAAGTTTTCTTAAGTTTCTCAGTAAGTACCAAGGTCGAACACAGGGACTCTTTACTAAAGTGTTTGTGTGGTTAATGTGTTTTCGACGAGAGCTAATCAAAGTACAACGGAGGAAAATACTTGTGATCATGAACCTACTCGATGAAATTAACTAAGCAATCGATGAGCAACTTAAGAATGATCTTGAGAATTCTAAGAAAGCAGTAGCTTTAGCTTGTAGTGGAAAATGAATGGAGGAAGCAGGGTTGGGGGAAGTCAGTTCCAAGTTCCTAAATCTAACATCAAGGGTAATCTAGGCTCTCTAACATTCGTTCATTGCACACTCTCAGCGACTAGCCACATTTGTCATATCTCTATGACGCATGAATGATGTTGTGTTGAGCATAAAGTTATTTTTATTTCTAGAAATATGTCTTATTTTACTTAGTGAGTTCCACAACTACTTACCCTCTCGGGCAATTGGTTATAGCTACTCAACTCTATGTGATCATAGGCAAGAATTGACGTAGTAATGCACTAAATAAACAGGATTAACCTTCAAAGCTTAAACTTAGCTCATGGTATTAATCTTCCCCTTTACCCCATAGAATTTAGCTACCCATGGCAAAGGAAAAAGAAATGGTAAAGGTAGATGAGATGATGAAAATAATCATGATAATATATAGAAGTAGAAGATGCCGATTACAAAATGAATTAATGTCTTAATAACAAAATGTAATACAATAAAGAAAAACGAGAAGTAAGAAGTGATGTGCAGTTATTAGCAATCTCTTGCTTCAATCTGATGAGGTACTAAGGCTGTTGGTGAGGCTGATGGCAATGCAATATGGAGAAGGCTCTCTCAAGCACTTGCTCTGGCGAGTTCTTCCGGTGGTAAATCGAAGGGTCTTTTGGAAGTGGAGAATGCTCTAGAATGCTCTCAAATGTGCTGTTGCTCATGGTCTAAAGATTTCGACTAAGGATTCACCTCTCTGTCGTCCGAACTCTCGAACCTCTTTTCTCAAGTGTCAAGGCTCTATTGTTAGAGCCATGCGCTGACAGATTTGGGTCTCTCGCTTTGATTAGTCACCATCTTTGACTTAGCTGGGGAGAAGTTTAGCACTACTATCATAGTCAACATTCTAAAGTTGTGGCAGAAGATCCACTGGGATTGTGTCAAAGATCCCAAGGCATGTAGTCAAATGTTCCTTCATCGGGTAAGAGTGTCACACACCTTTCTAGATTACCCTCTTAATCCAAGAAATGATGTGAAGATAGCAGTTGACAACTATCTTATGACAACTACTATCCAACCTGTTCCTACAAACCTGTATCCTTAGCACGTGTTGACCTGATAGTAGTTAAAGAAAATCTTATCACAATTACATACATAATCTAGTCTATCACTTAACTACACAGGTGCTACTGTCTAGAATATTTACATCCATTTACATCATAGTCGTCCAAATAACAAATATTTACATGTACCACATTTGTCTCCAAAATTCTACCTTGAAACCCAAATGTGTACAGACAAAATTAGGGTTTAAACAGGACAAGTAGATCACCTAAACTTCAAGTTACTGGAAAATTCTCATAGTGACTGACTAGTAGATCTACTCGGCTTTGGGACGTCAATAGCTACCTGGGTAGAGAAAAATGTAAAAGAATGAGCTTAAAATACCCAGTGAGTGACTATTTAAAATAAAACATGCTTTTAACATAAATAACATAGACATGATTTCTCATAAAGCATTTATATGATCATTTTCAGGGTTTTGAAATAAAACTGAGAACACGAAAACATATCATATGTTAAACCCTGAGATGAAGCTCATTATTATTCTTATAAAACACCTCTACTCCTCTGTCTGAATATATGGAAAATCCCTTTTGCTCAATCCATGTTAACCTTAGTTGAGAGAGAGCCCTTTTGCTCGATCTCATCAACGTCAACAATATGGGTCATACGTACACGTTAGGCTGGATTGGGTCCTGACCACCTTACCATACCTTCGGTGTCGAGGATCACTAGTGTAACTAAACTCTGGGTACCTTACCATACCTTCAGTACCAACTCTGGGTACCTTACCAGACCTTTGGTACCATACAAGGCACAAAACATTTAAAACATACTACAAATATAATAACAGAATACTCATGTGAGTTAATCATACTTCATAAATTCCATATCATCACATAGTGCCTTCTAAGCAATAAGTATAAATCATAGGCATAAAGTTACTAAAATCGTATGCTAAATTCACATATGAAATCCCGTTTATTTGAAAACATGGATCATGTGACCAACCTATGAGTAAAGCATGCATTGTAAAAATTAAGGTTTTAAATAGCATGTTGCATTAGTTATACATTGAAACCATCTGCAAAATTGATTATTAGTGAACATTTATAAAAACTTGTCACTCACTGTCTTAAGCTACTTTTTCAAGGGTTTGTAAGCTTCTCCTATTTGCGCTTGTCCTGAAATAAGAAAAGGTCCCTTGGTCAATATAATTAGCTCCATTTTCAAGCTTAACGCATAAACTTAACTTACTAGTAATTTCATCGCACCATGAACAAGTCCACTACATCCTATCCCATCTCATCGCATCATCTACTCTTAGCCATTTTACCTTACAACTTCGCTGAATGGCGGCAATCCCTCACTCACGGTGCTCGGGTAGGCACTAGAACACATTTTTTAGCCTATGCGATGAGCGTCCACTATATGACACACTCAAAGCGTCTCGACTATGAACACTTTGTTAATGCTTACACGCATTATCACATATCATCGGCTGGTCAACTGCTTGCTTATTCTCTAGATGCAACTGCCTGCTTATTCATCCACAATACCATTTCAGATTTCAATCTTCTAGATTCCATTACTCTAACTCCAGCCATTAACTAGCTAGACTTCCTTTAATGAATTCACTCATAGACATCTTAACTCTCTTATCTTAGAATTTGAGCATCAACTTCCTTTGGATCGATTGGAAACCCTCAACTCTCTCCCAAGCTTGCCCGAGGGTTTTTTAATACTTCCTGAGCTTCAGATGGTAAAACAGTTAATTAAATGGCCCTTAGGCGTAGAAAATTTTTGGTAAAACAGTTTCCTTCTTTATAAGGCCTATTTATACTTAGGCTTGCATGAATCATCTTACTTAATTAAATGCCACCTGATATACTAATCCATAATTAACATTTCTAAGACCACCACCTAACCCACTTACTAATTGTTTAAGTTGAACACTCTAACTTAACTTCATTGCATGGACTTGCGGCCATTTAAGCCATTTCATGGTCATCACATACTTCTAGCCTTCATCACTTCCTCTGAACGGCATCTTCAACGCATTGGTTCATAGCCGCCTCTTTGTCGATTAGCCTTCACCATTTGCATACGAGATTGGTCACATACTTCCTCTATACCAACATCGACCATTTTTCCTCATCCAAGAGCCATATTACTTCTTCCACGATCTTCCACATACTACATAGCTGTACTTAGCCATAATGTCCCCTTCTTGGACTTCTGGCCACATAGTTCAACAAAACTAGCTGCATGACGTGTCATAGCTCCATCGCATAAAAGCCTCTACTTTCCTTTAAGTGTTAACTCATCTCTACTTCACCCGAGAGCTTAACATTCCACATTTAGCATATTTTTCTTGTCCTCTAAGTACCTGAGGGTATGAATTTCTAACACTTAGAGTATTTTTCCTTATTCCATCTCACATACACACACATTAAGCTTCCTATACACTTCAACTGATACAAACATCATAAGTACATATTGACAAGAGCTTAAATACATAATTAAGAGGACAAACATAATTAGCTAATAAAACAAGTTTAGGGGTTTACAAAGAGCTCGACGCATACTGACAGATCCTGCGATCAAATGCAAAATATAACACTTCGGCGTAGGTTAACCCATGATATGTGGTTGATAACTTGTAGAAATACAAGTTATTGTAGCCTTTTACTTAGAATAATGAGGGTAGATAGGCAGATCATGCGTCAATAATGCTAGGAATTCATGCTAAAAATGATACTTGCGCTGAAGTGCACAAAAAAACCCTGATAACTGCATATTATGAGTTAACATGCGTTAATGTGTATATTTTGAAGTTATCACAGGAGTTGATCGCATGCATTGATCTTGATGAAGAAATATTAATCACATGCCTCGAGATATCTGATCTTGTTCCAACGGATTTCCTGCTGCAACTTCAGAGGATGACCATGATGTTGGTTTAAACAAGCATACAGGAGAAGACTTCAAGATCATTAAGCACTCTAATTCATTAATTTTAGCATGAAATCAAGCATGTTCATACAATATGAAGAGGGTTTCGGAAATACCTTTGAAGAACTCCTTTGATCTTCACAAATCAACACCAATCTCCTCAACTACAGGTTGTGAACCACCAGAAGATCTTCCTTACTATTCTCTAGGACCATAGATTGAGTTATGGGACTCAAATTGGGTTGAGATTAGGGAAGAATTTTAGACGATAAGATGTTTTCTGCAGAAACTCGAATAACCTCTTCTTCAATCTCTAAAACAAAAAATTTTAGCTTTTGCATGCCAAATTCTCAACTCAATCTTGTGTGTTTTATTCATCTTCAGCATGCTAAGAGTCTTCATCAAATGAAGACACCACCTACTTCCCCAATTTAGGTGGATTTGAGTGGAATGCAAGATGTTTTTCAAAGTGGGAAAATCCCACATTTAGTGGGTTTCTCCAAAACACCCAATTTCTTTTAAAACTGAAATTTATTTTAAAAATTAAAAATAATTTCTGTTTTAATTCCTTTAATTAAACTGAAATTTTAATAATTAAATTTTTAATAAAATTAATAATTAATTAAATAATTTAATTAATTTAATATAATATTAAATTAAGTAAACACCAATTCCACTACTATGAATCCCTATTCATGTAATTTGATATTTAAATGGAATTTAAATATCAACCAATTCTCCAATTCCCTTACTTTAAATTTGAACATTTCAAATTCACTCATCATGCTATTCTAAGGTTTATTTTGTTTGTGAGCTAGTAGGGGGACCTAATGGACCTCCAGATCATGGGTTCCAACGATCCGAGATTAACCAGCTAAACTCTTTAACCTAATTAAACAAAATTCATTAACTACTAGGTCACTCCACTAAAGCCTAGTAGTTGCACTCCTCTCAATGTGGATATATTGTGTCCACTCGATATAACCATAATTAGTAAGTTAACCCTTCACAGGTTGTTTGTAATAACGGCTGGGTCAATAGCTATTTTATCCCCGAGATTACCTCTAGTTCTTTAAGTCTCACTGATCCTCTATTGAACAATTGGTTTGAGATCCAATCATTAAATTGAGTCCCTAAAATGGGTGGCTTATTGTGCCGATGCAGTTGAGCCAACCCTCACCCATGCAAATCTAAGGATAATACCGAATAAACAGGAGTTCATAGTTAGCTCAAGATTAAGGTTAAGTTACCTAGGTCATCGCTTTGAAATAGTCAGACTTAAACAGTAAATAACATTATAAAGTAAGAGTACTTATTTCTTCGTCCGATCTTATGCACTTTTTACATAGAATGCCCCCACTCCTCATGTCTCCACATGAACGTATATGTAGGAATATAAAGAACACATGCACAACAGAAGCAAGGATCAATAACATTCTAATTACATAAAAACAAGAATAAGCATGCATAAGGGATAGAAATTACAACCTTTATAGAATCCATCACAATCTTCCTCTCCCAAGCTCGATCGACACCACCAACAATAAATCTTCACTATTCTCTAGTTGAAGAACATGATGGTAGGATCGTTTTATTAGTGAAAAAAAGGGAAAATCACTTTAATAAAAGGAGAGTAAAGAGATATAGGTGGAAGACTTTTGGTCAAAAGTCAAAGAAGCATTAGATTTTTCAAAATTCAAAAATCAAACTATTTATAGAAAAAATACATGCAAAATCCTATCTTGCATGTCTTCCACCTCAGACTCCACTAGCTTGTAAACTTTAGGTGTTAAGCTTGGGAAGTGCCACTTCAAAGCCCACTTAGTTAGTGGAAAAATCCAACAATTGGACTTTTTCCACTAACTAATTTTTTATTAAAAAATGAAAAACAATTTTCAAATTTTAGAAAATTATTTCATTAAAACAATTTCAATTAAATAAATAAAACAAATTTATATCACATATTAAATTGTCTTTGACTCCTAGCTTTGATTAATCACATTAATCAAGTTTAAAAAAACACTTTCATGCTAATGATCAAGTATACTCTAAAAAATAACTAATTAATAAATTAATTATTTAATTATAAATTATATCTCATATAAAATACAATTTTTCCTAAAGGCCAAATTTGAACATTTCAAATTCTTACTTCACCTAGTTTTTCAATTTTGTCCGTATTGAGCTTGCAAGGAGACTCGATGGACCTACAGATCATGGACTCCAATGATCTGAGACTAACTGGTCGAACTCTTTAACCTAGCTAATCAACATTCATTAACTAACAGGACTTTCCACTATAACCTGTAGTTGCACTCCCCTCACTGTAGATATATTATGTGTCCATTTGATATAACCGTCATCAATAAGTTGATCCTTCATAGATTGTTCGTAACCTCAGCTAGGTCAAATGAACAATTTATTTAGGATCATAATCACTAAATCCATTCCCTCTCAAGCCAACGAGAGGATGGGGCCCCTTGTTCAAGACCCCGGATCAGCCCTTAAGAGAACAACCTTTCTACTATCCCTAAAATAGGTAAGAGTGAATTCCATCTTGCAAATTCTATGTCCCAGCCATCTACCCGGTCTTATCCCTGAAATGGGAGGCATATTGAGCAGCGATGTTGAGCTTACCCTCACCTATGTAGATCAAGGGACAATCGCAAATAAACAAGATTTTATAGACAGCTCAGGATTCAGATCAAGTTATCTAGGTCATTAATAAGTGAAATTAAGTGTTAATCGTAAACGGTGTTAATACGTAATAATGATTATTTCGTGGTCTGTCTTACACAATCTCATCGTATAGAACACCCCTGCTTAGATGTCTCTACATGAACGAACTAGTCACATCGTTTAAGACACTTTACAACATTTGTAACAATCATAAAGCAGGTCGTATTCAATATTATCTCCAGAAATAGGTACCCAACCTAATCTAAGTACTATAGATTGTTTAGGCTATTTTACTTGAACTTGATAAAGTTTATGTCTCCACATATAGTCCAAGTATTCATGAAAATAACCAAAGGTTCATAGTTTATTGGATTTAGAGTTATTAAACAATCAACAACACTTATCTGAGTAAACTTCATATATGTTTACTGTTTACAAAACTACAAGTTTTAGGATATACAACCCAACAAAATCAGGATCACTTCATTTGTAGCACTTTACAACATTTGTAACATCTACAAAGTGGGTTGCATCCGATAGTGTCCCCAGAATAAGGTACCAAGCCTTATCCGTATACTATAAACCATTTTGGCTACCTACTCGAACTTGATCCACTTTTATGTCTCCACATAAAGTTCAAGTATTCATGTGTTAGCCGTGGATCTTTAGTTTATTGGATTTATTTCTAAAACGAGATGAGCAATTCATATATTAAATAACAACTTTATGGAATCAAAGTTCAATAACATCTTTATTGATTAACAAAATAAGTTTATTGTTTACAAACCAAGAGTTTTAGGACATAAAACCAAACACATGATAATAATGCTGACATCCTCACCCTTCTTGTTAAGGATGGTGACTATCCATTACAAAATCCCCGAGGTCATCAGAGGGTGGCTCTATAAATAGAGCCTTCACATCAATGGAAAAGTATTTAGGAACTCTGCCTTAGGTAGAATCTTGTGTTCACAGGCGATAACACATTCAAGAGTTTCTCTAAGAGTTTTTCATTTCCATAGATCACCTCCGATTGATGACCGGAACTACACTGGAGCAAGAGTCTGAGAAGGCCTTCTCCATTTCATGCTAACATTCCATCACCAGCAGCCTTGGCACACATTTGTTGGAAGCAAGAAATTACTAAAAACTAGTTGTCCATCTTTCTATCTTATCTCTACTGTTGCATTGCATTTTGGCTTAAGACATTAATACATCTTGTAACCAACACATTTATCTATATATCATCACGTTTACCTTCATTATCTTCCTTATCTTAACCATCGCTTTCTCATTTACCATGTTAATCTTCACAGGGTTAGGGGAAGGTTAATGTTGTGAACTAAGTTGAACCTTTAGAGGTCAATCCTATTTGCTTAATGTATAATTATTTGAATGCTTGCCTTTGATCACTCATTGACTCAAGCAGCTATGACCAACTATCTGGGAGGGTAAGTAGTTGTGGAACTCACTAAGCAACGTAAGAAGTGTTTCTAGAGATAGAAATAACCTTATGCTCAATGCATCATCATTATGCATCATAGAGATAAGACAAGTGTGGCTAGCCACCGAAAGGTGTGCGACAAACGGATGATGCGAGCCAGGATTCTACTTAAAGCTAAACTTAGAGATGTGACATTGATTTCCCTTAAACCCTGCTTTTCTTATGCATTTTTATTATGCGTTAAAGCTGTTGTTTCCCTAAAGACTCTCATAATTATTCATCAAATGCTCACTGCTTATTTAGTTGGTTTAGTCGCATTAGTTAATTCATCACATACTAGTTAGTCACATGCTTCGTACTTTCTTTATTTTAGTCATTTAGATTCTGCATGAAACACATTACTTTACAACTGTCTTTAGCTGCAAGTCCCTGTGTTGGACCTTGAATCATCTCGAGAAACTTGTGATCTTGTTATGCTCGGCAAGAGAACAAGAAAATTTGTGACAAGAGCGCATGATCAAACTATTAGGGTTGATGCCCTAAATCTCATAAGGTCTTATAGTTTGTAATTATAATGTATAAACATTTTATTTATGTAATAAAATATATGATGTTTTATTTCATTTTTAGTTTCATTAACCACAAACCAATAAACTAAGATCCAAGGTTATCTTGTAGATTAAACATGTATGTAGAGACATACGGGTGGATCATGTTTTGAGTGTTAACCTAAATGGTCTGTAGTAGATGGATAAGGCTGGATACCTTATCCTGGTGACACTATGAGTATGATCTACTTTATAGATGTTACAATTTTTGTAAAGTGGTACAAATGATCTGATCCTAATCATACATGTGGAGATATATGAGTGGGGATATTCTATGCAAAGGAGTTTGTATAAGACTGGACCACAAAATGTTTAGTTTATTATATAACGTCATTCATAATAAAGACTACATTTCACTAGGATGACCATAGGTAACATGACTTGAATCTTGAGTGAGTTGTGAACTCCTACCAATGAAGATGGTCCTTTAATTTATATGGGTGAGAGTGGTCTGATCGTTGACTCAACAAGCCTACCATTTTGGGGATTCATCTGATTGGGGAGCTAGAAACACAACTACACAAGAGCGAATTCACTCCTTCTCCAACATCAGGGTAAGTAGATAAATTGCTCCCTTAAAGGCTGATTCTAGAGTTTGAACAATGTGGTGCCACACCCCCTCCTGGCCTGAGAAAGGTCTAATCATAGTTGGACTATGATTTATTGTTTATTAGAAGGACCCGTGGAACTTAAGGAAATAGATGTAACTACAGGGACAAAACAATAACTTTGGCCCAACTGTACTTACGAGCAATTTGTGAAGGGTCATCGTAATATTGATTGGTTATATCCAATGGACATAGAAATATATCTGTAGTGTGAAGAGTGTAGTTATCTGTCTTTAGTGAAGTGCCCGACAGTTAATGGATAGTAAATAATTTAATTAAAGAGTTTAATTAATTATTCACGTACCATTGGAGCTTCAAGCTATAGGTCCATGAGGTTCCCTCAGTAGTTCAACGAGAATAAATGATAAACTGTTTTTGAATTAATTTGAATTGTTCAAATTAATTGAGGGAATTATTTATACATGATATAATTAATTTAATTCTAATTATATATGATATAATTACTATAATGTATTTGATATATTATAATATAAAGTTTATTTGAGAGGAAATAAATATTTGAATATGATACAAATATTAGTTATGTGAATTGGATTCATATAATTAATTTAATATAAATCAGATTTATATTAAATATCATGGTTAAGAGAATTAACCTATAGGCTATATTGTATTTGATACAATATAGAAACTATAGGTTATATGTTACATGAGATATAACATACATATATATATATATGTGTGTGTGTATGTATAATAAATTAATTATTATATATAGATATATATTATATTAATGTAGGAGTTGGCAAAAGAGGATATGATCATCTTCATCCTTCTAGATCCAAGGTGTGATAGAACAATTTTGTATTATTTTTCCCGCTCTCTCACTCTACTTTCTAAAAGAAAAATTCTCTTAGATCCCTTCTCTCACCAAAATAGCCAGAACCCATAATTTCTGGTTCTCATCCTAAGATTACAGAGGAAATCAAGTGGTGGTGATCCATTCAGTTTGAGTGTTTTTATGTGAAGATCAGATCTTCAAAAGTAAGGGATCTTGAACCTTAAAATTTTATTCTTCTATATTTTTTTAGCATGTTGTATTTTATAACTTAAATGCATAATCTTCTATTCTTCTACTGTAAATTATTAGATCTGTGAAATTTGGGAAAATGGGGACGATCCACTTTCTCTCAATTAACTGGTTCCTTCACAAGCTACATTAACGCACATTCAGCTTAGCGCATAACCATATTTAATGCATATAATCATCGAACGACAGTCAGCAGGGTTTTCAAATGTACTTTAGCGCAAATATAGTTTTAAACATGAATTCTTAGTATTATCAATGCATATTCAGCCTGTCTAACCTCCTTATTCTAAGTAAAAGGTATAATAACTTGTATTTCTACAATCTATCATACACCCAAATTTAGAATGATGCTTGTCCTCAACAATATCTTTTACTAAGGAAATTCAAACTTATTCTACACTTCTAAGTTGCACTGACTAGCTTTTTAGAATGTTGCACACTTGCACTCCTTTCTCAAGCAACACTACTCTCTTACGCTTAGTCACTTCTTCTGAGATATATTTTCTAAGTTTAAATCAGACAAGCATCCACTCAAAAATCTTTTACTCATTTTAAACATTTTTGTTTCCTCTTTTTGTAATGCGTTTGTTTTAAGAAAATTTTAAAATCTTGCGATTACTTACTCAAATTTGTAAGCAGGGTGTTGAACTTGGTTACATCCTTTATTTTGGCTTATCCCCACGGGTGTCATGCAAACATCAAACTACGATTGCGTGCCAAGTTCAACTCAACTTTTATCTTAGCCAAGTTTAACCTTTGTCAGACATTGGATTTGTTTTTATTTAATGTTACTTAAAATGTGTTGGTCCTGGTCACCTACCTTCGTTTTAGCTTTCCTGCACGGATTTCATGCGAAGTATTCAACTTAATTCTTATCAGGTTGGGTTTTTCCCTTGTGTTGACAGTGGATTTCATTATTAGTGTAAACTTGTGATTGTACATGTAATTTTTCTTTATGAAAGTAAACACAATGTTTAAGTTAAATACATTTGCTCAGACCTCTCCCACCCCCAAATTTTTTTAAGTAGCAAGGTCCTCATTGTTAAAAGCTAAAAACAAAATCATTTAAAAAAATTTGTAAAGATGTTTGAGTAGAGGCTTGCGCGCATCAAAATTTAGACTGTTAAACTATGAAAAAGCTACTAAGGCTAAGCAAACTATGCGACTCTTAGTGAGTGGACTTAGTGAAATTACATAATTATCATCACAGTTGCTAATTCGTCAATGCACAAGAAGGCATAAAATAAAAAAGAATTTCAAAAGGACAAAGCATACAGGATAACAAGTAAAGGAAGATAAATGAAAAATCGTGAGCACAATCAACTAGAGAATTCATGGCATTAGAAAATATAGTGCGTCGAATACAAAAGTAAATAAAAAAAAAGGATAAATACAACTCCCAAAATTACACCCCCAAATTTAAGTTTGCACTGGAGGGTCATCATCCTTGCGTTCAGGATCAGGGCCTTCTTCATCTTGGAAGTGCAGAGGCTCGCGAAGGTGAGATAGAATGGTTAGGCCAATAATCAGGTGTGCTAATACCTCTTGGAGATAGGAAATTAATAATTCGAAGTATTCGTGGGTGCATTAGTTCTAGTGGTGCATATGATGGTGAACCATGGAAACGTCGCGCTACAATTGATGAACAGACTTGGAAAGGGGCCACTGTTCGCTGTATTTTTTATTCTTAATGGTGCTTATGATGATAAATGTAAATGGTGATGAATGATTATGGTGAATGAAGAATTGAATTGATCTCTTTTGGTATGAAAATATTGCGATGTGTGGAAACCTTGTTAGTACATACAAGTTCTCTTAAGCTAGACCCAAGTATAAATCTAACCTAAGTTTTCTGCCAAGCCCAAGGTCGAACGTAAGGATTCTAGAATATAATAATGCAGTGTTTATTTTTGGATCTATTGCAGAGGTTTCTTAATTAGCTGATAGGCATGTTATTTACATTGAGCTAATGGCATGCATGAAAGAGGGACATAAGAGTTATAAGAGGAAAAAATGGGTTCGAGGATGAGTGGCTTTAAGTGTAAATGGTATGCGTTGATTTCCTAGTAGGAATAACAAGCCTATATGAGCACAATGATGATGGAATGAAGATGGTATAGATGCTTGTCTACAATCTAAGTGTATTTGCTATATATTGGAAATATGTTCTTTAGTTCTTGTTATGTTCAACATCTCTGTATGCAAATGCCACACATAATCCTATCTCTAGGGTGCATGCGTTGGTTACAAAGAACGGACAAAAGACATGAACAATTCTATCTTTAAATGAACAATTCTACCTTTAAAATTACTTCATGTCCTGACTTGATGCGTTCAATAGTTAAACTACTCTCTCGAGTGACTTAACCACTAATTCACTTCAATCTATCAATAAGGAAGATTCAAGCAGCAAATTTCATACATTCATCAAGCCAAAAAGTTCGCAAATACAAAAATTTTTGAAAGTAAACAGATGGAGAAGTGAAGAATGGTCGAAAATAAGATTGAAGTAAAGATAATAAGTGTTAATACTGAAGGATTTCAATATGAGAGTTCCATGATCGGGCTTAGATCGCTCCGATTTCACAGTGACCGGAATATAAACGATATACATTCTATACTAACAGTTATGCATAATAAACTTATCAACACCATGCTCAAAGTACAATAAAATACAGAGAAAGGGGTTCATACCAGAGGAAGACGATCTTCTTTTGTGTGAACCCACAGCAGTGGAAAACTCCACCGATCTACCAGCACCCAGCGAGTCTCTCGACTGTTACTGCATGATCCGAATGTATACGAAGAAGGATTCAGGGACAACACCACCACTAGGGAAACCCAGGTATCTTCGGCGTCAAAAACCCAAAATGTGGGCTCTAGTGAGTTTGGTTGAGGACGGAGGAAAGGGTATCGTGTAGACGACAAGCGTGCACAAGAAGAACGCTGCTATCGTATAGTGGGGATGTTTATCGTATAGTAAAGCTACATGATCGTTTAGGAAAAACTGGACGATCATTTAGAAAAGTGGTATACGATCGTTTAGGGAACGCGTGAACTATACAATCGTTTAGACGAAAGAGAATCTATCGTATAGGCTCTCAACGATCGATCTTTCATGGTTTCTTTTGGGGCACGGGGTCTCTAATTGTACGAATGAATTCTCTTCAAAAATGAAAATGATTTTCAAATATCAACCCGCGGTTACCTTAACCTTCGCGGCCTACGTTCCCACGTTCATACGTGAAAAAAATTGGTTAATTATTAAATAATTAATCAATTCATTTATTTAATAAATATAATCATATTATATTTATATCCTATAGTTTGATATTATATATCTACTATAGTATTTTTTCTCTACTTGATATAAATCATTTTTATATCTAATTTCCTCCAAAATAATG